>NC_061113.1:102439441-102576546 GCF_002878395.1 Capsicum annuum | reverse complement strand
CCATAGAGGTGACTAATAATTTTAGTGTTATCATGTCAAGCAAAATAGTATTGAAGAAGAAAGATCTGGGTAAATTAACGATCCCTTACACCATTGTGATAATTAAATATGCTAAAGCATTGTGTGATCTTTGTGCAAGAATTAACTTTATGCCATTTTCCATGTTTTGCAAGTTGTGTTTGGGTACTCATAAGACTACCACCATGAGACTATTGATGGATGATAGCTCAATCAAGAAACCGATTGGGGTGTTATATGATGTGTTGGTGAAAATTGATCATTTTATATTTTTAGTTGACTTTGTTGTCCTTGATCGTTCGATTGATCATAAAGTTCCAACAATTCTTGGTAGACCATTTTTAGCCATCGAAAGAGCAGTAGACAATATTGAGTATGGAGAGATTAAATTTTTGGTAAATAACGAGGAGGTCACCTTCAATGTATGCAATCCCATGAAGAAACCTATGGACTTGCTAGTGATCTTGATAATCGATGTCATTGAAGTGAAAATGATAAACATAATTTATACCCTGGGGGTACTGAATACCCAAAATCCATAGCTATTTATCTAAGTCTAGTCTCATTACATTACAGAATAACTTTAGATTATAATATGAGCATTTTGAAAATAGTCACATATTTGTCAGTTGAACTTAGAACAGTCTAGTATTTAAGTGTCTCTCAATTAGGAGTAGGATTTATCACCAAGCGAGTGTATAGATGGTGGCTTCCCCATCATATAGGCACAGTCATTAGTAGTAGTCCCTATACTGCAGAAACATGTAGCCAGCGTGGGATATGAGTAGTCACCCATCAGATTAGGCTTGAGTATCTCGCAGGGGTCACCCATCAGTTTAGGATTGACACATTTAGTCTTTAGATATTATATTAGTTTAGTAGATCCACTCAACCATTGTTAGTACCCTTGGCATGATATTAACACCCTTCCAACTAAGGTTATAGGTTGGACCCCGATTGGCTGAAATTGGGGATGTTGGTTAGATGATACCTCCCACAGTCTCAGATATAATTTCAGTTATAGTCCCAGCTCAGTTATTTAGTATTAGTGTTGTTCGACCAAAGCATACAAATATCAGTATTTTTTAGTATTTTTGTTTACAAATTTTACTCATTTTATGTTATATGCTTGGTCATGTATCCCCAGTTTTTACAGATTTTCATGCATTTTCAGTATCTAAATATTTCATGCTCTTTATTCAGTGCTTCATGCTTTACATGCATATCCAACTAATTATTATTATTTCTATTCATGAGACCATGCATATCCGCCTACCTTATTTAGCATACCAGTACATCCAAAGTATTGATCGCATACCTTTCTTTTGCGCTATGATGTTTTATATCATAGGTACTAATGCTCAGTTCCTAGGTCGTACTTAGTCCCCTAGATCATCTATAGTTCAACAGAAGTGGTGATTCCTCATCAACCAATGATGGATTATATTACTTCAAGTCTTTATATCAGTAGTTAGCCGAGTTAGTTGGGTACTGTCCCATCAACTAACAATATTCAGTTTAGAGACTTTTCAAACACTACAGTTAGCTCTTTAGATTATTCAAATTTTAGTATATTACTAGATTCATAATTCAGTAGTCATTTCATGATTCAAACCCATATGGCAATTCATTTATTCTTCTGCATTAATGATTATATTCTTTAGTGATCACAGTAGGTACCAGCTTACGGGTTAGCTTGTGGTCCCTCGGGATCATAAACACCATGTTATGACTAGGGGGTAGTCTTGGATCGCGTAACGCCCTAAATCTGGTACTCAAAATGCTACACAATGCTCATGATCCCGAAGGACCACAAGCTAACCCATGACTGATATTTGTACCTGTATACTACATAAAATACTTTATAAAGTGGAAACATGAAACAAAACGCCATAAGGGTCAATACTGAACATGATCTAAATAATATAACATTTGTGTGGGGTAATAGAATACCCAAAATAAAACTGAACATACTGAAGTCTGAAAGATGATTGTCTAGAAAGCCTCTAACTGACTGAACTATCTGAGGGATATGTCCCCAACTAACTCCAACTAATAAACTAACTAATGAGATAATAGGGAAATAATCATATCCTCAAAAATGAGGACTCACTTCTATCTTAATCTATGGATATCTGGAATCTACTGTTGCTCTGGAGCTCGTGTATCTGAACCTATGGTATCAGACACCATATACAAATACGTTAGTAATTTGAATGTACTGGTATACATGTGAGGTAGGATGAATCCATGGAGTTCATATTAAGCATTAATAATAACTGACTAACTATCATAAGCGTGAGAATACATGCATGAGACATAACAACTGACACTAATACTATGATAACATGATTACTGAATTTGAACATAACTAATAACATGAGTGATTGTATCTGACAGTCCTGAATCTGATGGAACTATCTAAGTTCCATACTATATCTAAGTTGACTGTATCTGATAGTCCTGAAATCTAAAGAACTATCTGAGTTCTATTACTGAGACTAATTGATTGTATCTGACAGTCCTGATTCTGTAACATAAAATTATGGAAAATAGTTATCTAACTGACATGCCCCTAATACTCCATGATGGCTGAGTTGGGGTTCAATCTGTAACCCTAATTAGAAGGTTATCAATACCTAGCCAGCGGTAAGGACAACCTATGGGAGACCCTTATCTGATAGTGTCCTCTATATGAGAATGGTGGGGCCCTTATCTGACAGTGCTTATCCACCTCATCAACCCTCATCGGACAGTGTTAATGTCTCAACCTTTGCTGGCTACATAGTTCTTGAATCCAAGGATGACTGTTAAGAATCACACCCTCCTCTAATAGTGTGTTTTCCCATTCTTAGATTCACTCGGTGATAATTTCTACTTCCATTTGAATAGACACTAAATATGATTTAACTGAACTGAACATGGGCTGAATTACTAAATTCCATTGACTGACAGAATACTACTGATATCTAACAAATGACTGAGTTCATAAGATTATAGAGATTTCCTGAGCGATAGGGTTGTCTGAAATCTAAGGATCATCGCTTAATAGAGAGTATCATGAAAACATTACATGGCTCTAGGCACACAGCTAATGTTTTGGGTACGAGTAACCGTAGGAATCGATGGAAGGAAACTGACCAAGCATAACTTAGTTGAATATATAACTAACATTATAATCTATAATACAATTATAGAAGTATTTAATCAAAACATGTGATAGGCATAACTGGTACATACATAGGGATTTCATACTGTCATGCTAGTTAGTCACTTTTCCTTCATCTAGGTATTTAATCAAACATGTTGTAGGCATGGAACATTTAAACATCATTGTACAATAATTAAATAGCATGGTTCAATTCTAATTTCATCATTCAAGGGTTTATTCATAGGTTTGCATAAATCTATATCTATAACAATTTAACCCACATAGAATTTATCAACCAACATAGAGTAAAATTCAATTTCTCATTTATCAATATGAACAAGAACAGTCCAATAATGAAATCATAAAGAAAATCCATAACTTGAAGTTGGAAAAGGGATTCTTGGACTTCATGGATGAAAAGATTCCATGAATGAACACTATGCATACGTTAGTTTGTGATTTCGTGAAGATTGACGGAGAAAATTTCTTGGAATTATATCTTCTATGAAAACCCTAGCTTGTTATTGATAGGTTTTTGAGAGAAGAGAGTGTATTTTGGGTGTAATGTGGCTTAATCACGTGTTAAAGGTCTTAAATAGGGGTGGGAGGTTGACTCTTTTAACCCTGGATGCGTCATTTAATTTCAATAAAATTTTCCTGAACTGAACCCCTTACGTGATTCGGCGCTATCACGCCATGTCACTAGAATTTGATAATTGGGAAACTAATGGATGGAGCGATGTGGAGCCATTGCATTGCCCATTCTTTTCCGACCTAGAACTTTGGCGCGACATGGAGAAAACTGCGCTAAGATACTAGAAAAGGATAATTTTGAATTTGGGCCCTGGCGTGACGCGCCATAATCGTGGACCCCTACTGGAATTTTCCAAATGCCATTTCTTCTTGTGGCGTGGTACGCCATTGACTAATATGGAACTTTTATACGATGGGAACTTGAAATAGTGATAACTTCTGACTCAGTTTTGAATTTGGGCGAATCTTATATCGATGGAAATCTTATTGAATTTCCCACATGACAGAAAGTGAAAATATTGAAAATACCATATGTACAAAAGTGGATTCATATTTCAAAGTAAGTTTCTAACATAGAATAACCATCATTAAATTTAAAAGCTAATACTAGACATTCTTGAGATGAAATTAGCTAGGAAAAGTATGGGGTATTACAATATCTCCCTCTTGAGAACATTCATCCTCGAGTGAGATTGGCTGAGAGGGGTGAAAAGAAATCTGACGTACATGCTGAATATGAATAATTGGAACATGATCTCTTGACTGACATGGCTAACAAGATCAACATATAATATTGAACATGCATATCTGATGCATGTGTAACTAATTCATGAATGCATGAATGAGTTTTCTAAAGAACTAAATTTCTCACAATGAGAATGCATATCTGATGCATAATTACATAACTGAAATGATACATGAGTGCATGACTGAATATGCAATCATACTTGATACCAAGTTTATAATGGGAACATGAGCATAAAACTACATACCAAGTTTGTGATGAACACTGAACATGAAACTGAGTAAGCTTAAGGAGAACTGTTACCTTGAGCTTGATCTGAGTTGGCAAAGAAGAGGTGAGGACACTTGGTATGCATTTCTGCCTCTTCTTCCCAAGTAGCTCCCTCGGTGGGCTTATTTTTCCAAAGAACCTTAACTAGAGGGACTTCTTTGTTCCTATATCTATGAGTCTGATAGTCTAAGATTTCTACTGGAATCTCTTCATATAAGAGACTGTTCTGAAAATCAATGCTCTAAATAGGTACTACAACTGATGGGTTACCTATGTACTTTTTGAGCAAAGAGACATGAAAGACTGGATGAAGTGTGGCTAGATCTGAAGGCAATTCGAGCTCATAAGCTACCTTGCTAAATCGACTGAGAATCTTGAAGGGATCGACATATCGGGGAATGATTTTTCCTTTCTGGCCAAACCACTTCACTCCATTCATGGAAGAGATCTTTAGATAGGCATAGTCACCAATCTCAAACTCGAGATCTTTTCTACGAGCATTTGTATAAAACTTTTGTCAACTCTGAGAAGTCTAGAGTCTTTCTATAATCAATTGAACTTTTTCTAAGGTGTTGAATACCAAGTCAAGACCTATGACTAAGGCCTCACTAACTTCAGACCAACCAATTGGAGATCTACATCTCCTACCATAGAGAGCTTCGGATGGAGTCATTTAAATACTAGAATAATAGCTATTGTTGTATGCAAAATCAATCAAATATAAGTGGTCATCCCAACTTCCCTTGAAATCGATTGCACATGCCCTTAGCATATCTAATATCTGAATAGTCCTTTCTGCTTGACCATCTGTCTGAGGATGAAAGGTTGTACTAAGAAGAACTTAGGTACCAAGACCTTTTTAGAATGCTTTCCAAAAATGATAGGTGAACTTGGTACCTCTGTCTGAGATAATGGACAATAGAACACCATGAAATCTGACCAACTCCTTGATGTAGATTTTAGCGTAATCCTCAGCTGAATAAGAGGTATGAACTGGAAGGAAATGAGTTGATTTGGCAATTCTATCTACACTGACCTAGACTGAATCATGATGATGACAAGTTTAAGGCAAACTCGTCACAAAGTCCATGTTCACAATTCCCACTTCTAAGTAGGAATACTAAAATCCTGCATAGACCCACTACGCTTTTGATGCTCTATCTTAACCTGCTGACATATAGAGCACTTAGCCACAAACTCTGCAATGTGTCTCTTCATCCCACTCCACCAATAGATTTCCTGCAAGTCCTGGTTTATCTTTGTAGACCCTGGATAAATAGAGTAGCGCGCACCATGCCCTTCTACAAGACTTTGCTGCCTTAAATCATCTACACCTGGAACATAGAGACGACCCTGACAACGAAGAATGCTATCTCCCCTTTAGGAGAAAACCTCTCTTTTTTATCCTGAACTGACTCTTTCAACTTGACAAGGATGGGATCTCTATCTTGCTTTTCTTTTACCTCGAAAACTAGAGGTGATTCTGAACTACTCTAAACCCATATATCACCCTTATCTGTATCGACTAAGAGAATGCCTAGTCTGGTAAACTGATGACTTCCTAAGCTAACTTCTTCTTACCGTCCTCAACATGAGAAAGACTATTCATGGATAGTCTACTAAGAGAGTCAGCCACTATGTTGTCCTTGCTTGGATGATAAAGGACACTCATGTCATAATATTTCAAGAGATCTAACCACCTTTTTTGACAAAGATTAAGATCTTTCTGAGAAAAGACATATTGAAGACTCTTATGATCTATGAAGACATCTATATAAACTTCGTAGAGATAATGCCTCCGAATCTTCATGGCAAAGAGTACGGCTACTAACTCAAGATTATGAATAGGATAATTCCTCTCATAGGGTTTAAGCTGTCTGGAGGCGTAGGATATAACCTTAACATGCTGCATAAGGACACAACCCAAACCTACTCTGGATGCATTACAATCCACTATGAACCCATTTGAACCATCTGGTAGAGGTATAATTGGAGCTGAGGTAAGGCGAGTCTGCAACTCCTAAAAACTCTTCTCACAAGTATATGACTATTGAAACTTCACTTTCTTTTGAGTCAATATGGATGTAGGGGATACAATGGAAGAAAATCCCTCAATAAACTATTTGTAATAGCCAGCTAAACCCAAGAAACTCCTAATATCTGATGGAGAGATAGGGAGAGGCTAGTTTCTTACTTTTTTGGTATTTTGAGGATACACTCTAATGCCATCATCGAAAGTGATATGACCAAGGAATGCTACCGACCTTAGAACGAATTTCCACTACTAAATTTGGTGAATAACTCATGATCTCTAAGAGTCTAAAGTACTGTTCTGAGATGGTCTGCATGATCTCACTCACTGTGGGAATAGACCAGAATATAATCTATGAAGACTATGATGAACGTGTCCAAGTACTATTGGAACATATAGTTCATCAAGTCCATAAAAACTACATGGGCATTGGTAAGACCAAAGGACATAACTAAGAATTCGAAATGACCATACCGAGTATGAAAAGCTATTTTTTGAATTTCACATTCTCTAACTCTAAGATGATATAGCTAGATCTGAGGTTTATCTTAGAGAAATAACTGACACCCTGAAGTTGATCAATCAACTCATCAATTCTAGGAAGAGGATACTTGTTCTTGACCATGATCTTATTGAGTTGGCGGTAGTCAATACACATTCTAAGAGAACTATCTTTCTTGCACACAAATAATACTAGAGCACCCCACGGGGAAATGATAGACTTGATGAATCCCTTATCTAAGATATGCTTCAACTGTTCTTTCAGTTCTCTGAGTTCTACTGGTGCCATTCTGTATGGTGGAATGGATATAGGCTGAGTATTGAGAAGAAGATCAATACCGAAGTCCATTTTCCTTTTGGGAAGAATTCCTGAAAGATCTTTGGGAAAAATATCTGAATGTTCACCTATAACTTGAACTAATTCAAGGCAGGGAGTTTTGAAACTAGTGCCTTAACTCGAACAAGATGATAGACGCATCCTTTAGATATCATTTTCCGTGCATGAAGGTAGGAAACAAGCTGACCTCTGAATGCTGAAGTACTACCCTTCCACTTAAGGATGGGTTCATTTAAGAACTGAAAATGGACTATTCTATTTCTGCAGTCGACTATGGCATAGCAGGAATAAAGCCAATCTATGCCGAGAATGATATCAAAATCAGTCATCTTTAATTCGACTAAGTTTGCTGAAGTGACTTTTTGAGATATCATAACTAGGACGTTCCTATATACCCACCAGGCTATGATGGTTTTATCCATTGAGGTAGAGACTAAAAAGGGCTCTGCTAGAATTTCGGGACTGACTCTAAAATTGATATCTATATAAGGAGTAACAAAAGACAAAAAAGCTCCTATATCTAATAAAGCGAAAACATACACATGAAAGATCTGTAATGTACCAGTAACTACATCAGGAGAATTTTCCTAATCCTGTCAGGACTGAAGAAAATAGACATAATTTAGGTGTTGTACACTAGTAGCAGTTGTAGTGGCACCCTGCTGATTCGGGCGACCAGACTGAGTTGAGGAGTGGAGATGACTCTGATAACCTGACTAAGGGCTGTCTCTAACTCTGTGGACTAGCTTGCCACAACCAAAATAGACATTGCTATTAGCTCTGCAAGCACTCTTATAGTTCTTACAATAAGTCTGACAAAGGGGATTAGTTTGGGCATTACTAACACTGCCCTGGAACATAGAGCCTAGCTCTTAATCCATGTTACCCTCTGTGAATTTAGGAACTCTAGCACTGGCTGAAGAAGAAGCTATAACTGGTAACTTATGACAAAACTGGGAATGGTCTCCTCCTTCTAATTTAGGCTGAGTGAAGTTAAAATTACTTATCTTTCCTTAATTATTCTACTTCTCCCTCTACTTAATCTTTTACTTCTATATCTACTGAGCATGAGTCATAAGCCTAGCGAAAGTCATGTCACTATTCAGCATGTCAGATCTGCACTCATTTACCACGCTATTATTTACCCCTGAAGCAAACTTATTTATCTTGGCTTTGCTGTCTGCAACCACATGAGGGTCATATTTGGATAATTGAGTAAATTTAAGAAAATACTCTTTCACCGTCATATTCCTCTACCTGATGTTGACAAATTCTAGCACCTTAGCCTCTCTAAGATCTTGGGGAAAGAATCTATCTAAGAATACGCTGACCAACTCCTTCCACTCTATAGGACCTGCATCATCTAAACTTTCTAACTTCTACTATTTGAACCAAGTATGAGCTACACCCTACAATTGACATGCAGCTTGCTCAGCACTACCAATATTAGTCACCCCCATAATATCTATCACCTTCTGGACCTGATCAATGAATTCTTGAGGGTCATCATCTACCTTACACACGAGGAAGGACGGAGGATTCATTTGGATGAAGTTCTAAATCCTAGTTGCGGCTGATTTATCCACTGGGTTGGCTGGAATAACTGCTAACCATTTATTTTCAGAGGTAGCCTTGAACTCTGCATGAGAAACATGATCGCCCAAAGGATTTTCTAGCTGAGGGCCTAACTCATTTCCATTTCTTATTTTAGGAGGCATGTTCTGTAGAAAAAAGGGAGAAATAGATTAGACTGAGAGATTGACTTGAGATTATTCTCACTGGCACATCATGAATATTGAAAGAGGGAAAAATGCTCCTAAAACATCTTATAGCCTCCTATACTTAAATGTGGCGGGCAATAAAATTATGTACAAAACTCTACTAGATGCGGCTTTTAGACTTCCTAGGACTCTATTGAACCTTAGGCTCTGATACCAAGTTTATAACGCCCCAATTTGGTACCCACAATGCTGCACGGTGCTCATGATGCCAAAGGACCACAAGCTAACCCATTACTGATCTCTGTACCTATATACTGCATAAAATACTTTATAATGTGGAAACATGAACTGAAAGGCCATAAGGTTCAACACTAAACATGATTTGAATGATATAACATCTATGTGGGGAATAGAGTACCTAAAAAAACTGAACATACTAAAGTGTGAAATATGATAGTCTAGAAAACCTCTAACTGACTGAACTATCTGAGTAAGGAGTTGATGGGACATGTCCCTAATTAACTCCAACTAATAAACTAATTAATAAGATAATAGGGAAATAATCATTTCCTTGAAAGATGAGGACTCACTTCTAACTTTATCTGTGGATAGCTAGTGTCTCCGAACCTATGGTATAAGACACCATAGCGCAAATTCGTCAGTACTTTGAATGTACTGGTTTCCATGTGAGGTAGGCTGAATACATGGAGTTCATATACATGAGCAGTAATAATAAATGACTAACTATCATAAGCGTGAGAATACATGAATGAGACATAACAACTGACACTAATACTGTGATAATAGGATTACTGAATCTGAATATAACATACAACATGAGTGACTATTTTTGATAGTCGTGAATCTGATGGAACTATCTAAGTTTTGTACTAAATTTGAGTTGTTAGTATGTGACTGTCTTGAAATTTGTAGAACTATCTGAGTTCTATTACTGAGACTGATTGACTATATCTGATAGTTTTGATTCTATAACATGAAATCATGGGAAATATTTATCTAACTAAAATCCCTGATATGCCATGATTGCTGAATTGGGGTCCAATCTGTAACCCCATATGAAAGGGTGTCAATACCGCCACCGAAAAGGATAAGCTATGGGAGATCCTCTTCTGATAGTGTCCCCTATACGAGAATGGTGGGGCCCTTATTTGACAATACTTATCCACTTCATCAACCCTCATCGGACAGGTTTGATATCTCAACCCATACTGGCTACTAGTTCTAGAATGTAATACCCTACATATTTTTAATCCTATGATTCATACTTAAGTACATGACATACAATGAATAGCCTAAAGATAGGATAACTTATGATCCATTAAGCATGTTCATATGAGTTACTTAAGGTAATACAAGCTAAGAGTTTTTGAATCCATCAAGTTTTAGTGTTCGATTTTACAAGAGTCATATTTGACCAAGTTAGTGAGGCCTCTGTCATAGGTCCTGACTTAGTATTCGATGCCTTAGAAAAGTTCAGTTGATCAGAGAGAGACTCCAGGCTGCTCAGAGCCGACAAAAGTCCTATGAAGATGTTCTTAGAAAGGATCTCGAGTTTGAGGTCAATGACTATGTCTATCTTATGATCTCTCCCATGAAGGGAGTGAAGAGGTTTTCCAAGTAAGGGAAACTCAGTCCTCGGTATGTCGGTCCCTTTAGAATTCTTTGTCACTTCGGCAAGGTAGCTTATGAGCTTGAGTTGCCTTAAGATCTAGCCTCAGTCCATCAAGTATTCCATGTCTCTTTGCTAAAGAAGTGCATAGGTAACCCAGTAGTTGTTGTCCCTATTCAAAGCATCGACATTCAAAACAACCTTTATTATGAAGAGATTCCAGTCGAAATCTTAGATTATCAGACTCGTAGATTGAGGAACAAAGAAGTCCCTGTAGTCAAGGTTCTCTGGCGAAATCAGTCTCATGAGGGAGCTACCTGGGAAGCAGAAGTATATATGCGTACCAAGTATCCTCACCTCTTCCCTGTCAATTCAGATCAAGCTCAAGGTAACAGTTCTCCTTAAGCTTATTAAGTTTCATGTTTATGTTTCCAATATAAACTTGGTACCTATTAACCATTTCATACCCAATCATGCATTCATGTATTAGTTGTCCATATATCATATATGCACGAGTACAGTACGTTTAGCATGTCATTCATAAGATCAAGTTTTAGCTCTTCATGTTCAGTTTAGGTTCTATTATCTTGTATCCCTTCTCAGTAAATTTTCTTTCGAGGACGAATGTTCCCAAGGGAGAGATATTGTAATACCCCGCATGTTTTAAGTCATGTGATTCATACTTGAGTACATGATTTACAATGAATATCGTGGTGATAGGATAGCTTATGATCCATTAATCATGTTTATATGAGTCACTTAAGGTAATAAAAGCTAAGAGTTTTTGAATCTATCAAGTTTTAGTGTTTGATTTTGCAAGGGTCATCTTTGAACGAGTATAACTCAATGTTAATGTGGTATTTTGGCTGCTTTAGACCCACCAAATTGTAGAGAATTGAATTAGCATTCCAACGATACCAATTTTTCCTTAGTCCAATATCTGAGCAAAAAGTTATGCCTATTTTTGTGAGAGATAGTAAGAATAGGCGATTGGTTAGTAGCTGCCTAACCCAAGCATAGGCGATTGGTTAGGCACCGCGTAACCCAAGTATAGGAGATTGGTTAAGTGCCGGCCAACCCAAGCATAGGCGATTGGTTAGGCGCCGCCTAACCCAAGCATAGGTGATTGGTTAGGCGCCACCCAACCCAGGCATAGGAAATCACTTAGGCGTCGCCTAAGTCAATTCCAGGCATCAAAAACACTCCATCTTGAGTTATTTTAAAGTTAATTAAGTCTTTAAATACTCCTTACACTTCCCTAAACTTAACCCTACGAAATTTATATCTTCTAAACATTCTGCAACCCTATTTTCATCTCAAAGCTCATCATCCAAGAGCACTAAAGGAGAAAAACAACTAGGGTTGCATAAATAAGCTTGAAGATCCGACTTCAAGGAAATTCCTCTGTCAATCATCAAGAATCTTCCTTCTAAGGTATTCATAGTGTTCATCTATGGATTCAGTTCATTCATAGAGTTTGAGAATCAATCTTTAAAATACAAAAGCTTGGTTGATTGTGGTGATATGATCATTCCCATGTTGATGCTTGTTTGTTTTCCTATTTGTCATTATAAAGTATGATTTCTATATTGTTGGGTGTTGATGATCATGTTGTTGATGTTGGGTGATTCCCAAGATGGAATCTTTATATGTTTTTGTTAATTCATGATATCATATGAGTTGGAAATATGTAAATTTTGTTGTTCATGATGTATAATTTGATGAATGGACCTACACTTAAGATGTGCATGTAAGGTGTTTGATAAAATTCCTAAGGAACTAGAAATCATGCAATATAGCTAAATTGTGACTAAGTGAAGGATTCGTGATATGCCCTGACATTCTAATGACTTCTATGTTGTTAATGTTCTTTGTAAATGTTGTTGGAATACTCATGAACTATTCTTATGATATTATGCTATGTTAAATTCCAAATCCTACTTATGAACAAGATGCATGATAACCATGCAATCCACATGAACTTCCATGGTATTAGTATGTGTTGCCGATATGATTATACAATGAACATGATATTAAGATTGTGCAAGTACTTCCCTGTGATATAAAATCCTTTCATGCAACACATTGTTGATAACCATGCATAGTATGAGATCCCTACTTATGATATTATAGATTATGGACTCTACTCTTATGATTAAGTCAGTCATGTGCGTCAGTTTCCCTCCATCGAGTCCTGGGGTTACTTCTACCCAAAAATTGTAGCTGTGTGCCTAGATCCATGTCATGTTTCATGATATCCAAACTCAAGCTATGATTCCATAGACTTCAGTCAGTCATGTGACTCAGGAAAATCTCATGATCTTAGTCAGTTGTTAGATATCAGTAACATTCTGTCAGTCATTGGAATCCAGTAAACTTAGTTTAGCTCTATTAAAAATTACCACTAGTATCAGTCCAGTTAATCAGTATCAGTTTAGCTAATCAGTTCAGTTCAATTATTCAGTTCAGCTTAGTTATTTAGTTTAGTGTCTTTCAGATAGGAGTAGAGGTTAGCACCGAGTGAACCCAAGGATGGGAACTCACCCGCCAGTTCAGGGTGTGATTCTTAGTAGCAATCCTTGTGTTCTAGAACTACGTAGCCAGCGTAGGTTGAGACATCTTAACCCGTCAGCTTAGGGTTGATGAGGTGGCTTAACCCATCAGTTTAGGGTTCCCACCGTTCTCATTGAGTACCCGCCAGATAAGGGTCACTCACAGTTGTCCTTACCAGTTGCACGGTATTGACACTCCTCCAGTTGAGGCAGAGATTGGACCCCAACTTATCCATAACGGCATACACGGGGCATGTCGGTTAAGCACTACCTCCCACAGTTTCAGTATCAGTCTCAGTAAAAGCACTCAAATAGTTTTTCAGATTTCAGTATATACAGGACTGTCAGATACAATCATCTATGTTATACAATCATCTATGTTACCAGTTTTAGTATCAGTCAGGACAGGTATTAGTAAACCATGTATTAGCTTACAAGTCATGCTATCACGTCTTCACGGTCCTAGTTTCTATATATGTGTGTTTGTACTCCCACGTTTATATTAGTCAGTTATTGTTGTTCATGAATGAAACCCTTTATGTTCATCCTAATATCCTCGTATACTCAGTACTCCAGTTGTACTAATGCATTTGCACTATGGTGCTTTCTTTTCATGTTACACCATAGGTTCCGAGACACGATCTCTAGCCCAGCAGTAGCGGTAGCATTCCAGTCGTAGAGACACAATGAGTCCTTATTGATTTATGGACAATATGATTTGATTAATTTATTTATTTCTTCAGTTTAGTCTTACGGAGTTAGTTGGAGACATATTCCTTCAACTCCTTAGTCAGACAGTTAGAGGCTTTTGGATTTACTTTCAAATTTATGTTCAGATTGAATTTTTTTTGGGTACTTTCACCCACATGATTGTATTCAATTGAATCTTATGGCCTTACAGTTCTATGTACTACGCACTATTATATCATGATTTGCAATATACAGGTACAGATATCATTCATAGGTTAGCTTGTGTCCTCGGGGTCCTGAGCACCGTGTAGCATTCCGGTTCAGCAAATCGGGGTGTTACATAGAATGCAAAGATGACTTCTAAGATTCACACCCTCATCTGATAGTGTGTGTACCCATCCTTGGGTTTACTCAGTGCTAATTTCTAATCCTATATGAATAGATACTGAACATGATTTAACTAAAATGAACATGGGCTGAATTACTGATTCTGTTGACTGGAGGAATACTACTGATATCTGACAACTGACTGAGTTCATAAGATCATGGAGATTTCCTGATTCATAAGATTGTTTGAAGTCTAAGGATCATATCTTGATTGAGAGTATCATGAAAACATGACATGGCTCTAGGCACACAGCTAATGTTTCAGGTACGAGTACCTCCAGATCGATGGAAGGAAACTGACAAAACTAACTTACTTGAACATATAACTAACATCATAATCCATAATACATCTATAGAAGTATTTCATCAAAACATGTGATAGGCATAACTTGTACATACATGGGGTTTTTATGGTATCATGCTAGTTAGGAACTTTTTCTTCATCTAGGCATTAATCAAACATGTTGTAGGCATGGTACATGCAAACATCATTGTACAATAATTAGACAGCATGGTTCAATTCTAATTTCATCATTCAAGGGTTTAGTCATAGGCAAGCATGAATCTTTATCAATAATTATTTAACCCATATAGAATTTATCACCCAACATGGAGTATAATTCAATTTCTCATTTATCAATATGAACAAGAATATCCCAATCATGAAATCATAAAGAAAATCCATAACTTGAAGTTGGAAAAGGAATTCTTGGACTTCATAGATGAAAGGAGTCGATGAATGAACACTATGTATACCTTAGGTCGTGATTTCGTGAAGATTGACGAAGAAACTTTCTTGGAATTGGATCTTCTATGAAAACCCTATCTTGTTCTTGAGAGGTTTTTGAGAGAAGAGAGAGTATTTTGGGTGTAAAGTGGCTGAATCACGTGTTAAAGGGCTTAAATAGGGATGGGAAGTTGACTCTTTTAACCCTGGATGGGTTATTTAATTTCAGTAAAATTTTTCTGAACTGAACCCATGGCACGACGCGACACTATAGCGCCATTTCACTGGAATTTGGCAATTGGGAAACTGAGGGATGGCGCAACGCGATCCATCACGTAGCCCCTTTTTTGCGACCAGGAACTTTGACGCAACACTGAGGCAATCATGCTAAGACACTGGAAAAGGAAAATTCTGAATTTGGGCCCTAGCGCAATGTGCCATAATCATGGAATCCTTCTAAAATTTTCTAAATGCCATTTCCTCTTGTGGAGCAGCATGCCACAAACTAATATGGCGTTGTTTTACAATAAAAACTTCAAATAGTCATAAGATTTGACTCGAAGAGATGGCTTTGGCATTCAAGGTTCAGTATTTGTGTAACCAGATAGTAAGGCTTGATATTTTGACACCTCGGTGTGTTTTGGTATTTGTAGAGGCTAGGTCTTCTTTAATGTAGATGATTCGAGCTCATTAGATTGATGATGTTGGATTAAGGGTGATTCGAGATAAGGTGTGGAGTAGTAAGTCTAAGGAAGCCTCAATTGAGTGAGATAGAGTTTTAAGTATTGGGGGTCTAGTTTGTGTATTGAGAGTGGGTGATTGGATTAGATTGATTTTAGAAAAGGCCACACTCTTCTTCCTTTTGATTCCTCCAAGAACCTGCACTGAGGTTACATCCTTTGTCCTTAATCTATGAACTTGCCTATCCAACATCTTAATCAGGACTTTCTCACAAGACAAAAAGTCTGTAATACAAACATCCTTAATCGACACTATAAAAAAGGGTCACCCACACACTTTTCTAGCATGAAAACATGAAATACAAGATGAATCAAAGATAAACTTATTGGTAAATCTAACTCATTAGCGACATTCCCAATTCTCTTAAAAATTTAGATATGGACAAACATAATAGGGACTAAGCTTACCCTTTCCAAACCTCATGAATCCCATAATATGAGAATCCTTCAAGAATACCTAATTATTTACTTCAAACTCCCAATCTCATTGCCTCACATCCGCAAATCACAATTGGCGTTCTTGAGTAGTCTTATTTATTTAACAAATGACCTATATACCTTTTACATGGCATGTGAACAAAGTCAAGACGAAAAAACCTAGTCTTACAAACCTCAAACCATCTAATAGGATACCTACACCTCCTACTATAGAGAGGCTCAAAAAGAGCCATTTCAATGCTACAATTATAACTGTTGTTATATGCAAACTTAATGAGAGGACAATGATCTACCCAACTACCTTTAATATCAATCACCCAGGCCCTTAGCATATCCTCCAAAGTCTGAATAGTACGCAACCTTTCCTATTCATTTGAGGGTGGAAAATGGTGCTAAGGATTACCTGTGTACCAAAACCTTTCCAAAATAAATGCCATAAGTGAGAAGAAAATAGAGTAGATATAATATAATGGACACTAACATACCATGAAACTTCACTATCTATTGAATTAACAACTTAGCATTATGCTCTCTTGAGTAGTTAGTCCTAATAGGAAAAAAACAAGCAGACTTAGTCAACCTATTCGTAATGACACAAATAGAATCATACTAATTGCGATACCATAGATCTTGAGTCGGATAATGGTGTCAAATTTTAAATACAAAAACTATAGCCGCAAACCATAGGTCTTGAGTCTGATAATTCCTATCATAGACATTAAGATGTCTTGATGCATAAGGGACAACCTTACCATGCTGCATGAAGACACAACCCAGTACCATATGGGATATATCAAAATATACTACAAAACTATCAATACCCCTGGGCAGAGTCAAAAGAGGTGCAAAAGTTAACTTACCCTTCAATATCTTAAAACTACTTTCACAAGAATTTGACCATAAAAACTTAACCTTTTTCTAAGTCAACCTTGTAAATAGAATCTCAATGGAAGAGAAACTCTCTACTATTCTTCAATAATATTCACTCATGCTCATAAAACCCCTAATGTCGACCTTGATCAACTCACCAGAAATAACATAGCAAAGAAAGGTCACAGCACTGAATCAAAAATCACACTTAGATAATTTAACATATAATCTATGGCCCTTAAGAGTTTGAAATATGTTTCGAAGGTGATTGGCAAGATCCTTCTCACTTTTGGAGTACACCAAGATGTCATCAATGAAGACTATAACAACTAAACCCAAAATATTTTTTAAAACCCAATTAATAAGATCCATGAACATAGCTGAAGTATTGGTTAACCTAAATGACATAACCAAAACTCATAATGACCATACCGACTATAGAAAGAAGTCTTGGGAATGTCAACCTCCCTAATTTTCAACTAATCATAGCCCGAACGGAGATTGCTTATAGATAAACATCTAGCATCCTGAATTGATAAAAAAGATCATCAACCCAAGTAAGAGGATAATTATTCTTCATTATGACGTTATTCCGATTATGATAGTCTGTACACATCTGAAAAGATCCATCTTTCATTTGCATGAAAATCATAGTAGCACAACATAGAGAGACATTAGGACAAATAAAGCTCTCATTAATAAAATATTTTAATTTCTCCTTAATATCCTTTTGCTCATTCGGAGCCTTCCTATAAAGACGAATTGAAATAGGATGAGTATCAAGAAGAAGATAACTCAGAAAATCTATTTTTCTGTATGGACAAATTCCAGAAAGATAATTAGGAAACACTTTAGGAATTTCATTAACCACAACGACAGATTGCTTAGAAGGACCTTCTAAGTTAGAACCTTTACCACCAACTGGATGATAGAAACACCCTTTTGAAGTCATTTTCTGAGCTCTAATGCTAGAGATAAACCTCCTTTTGGTACTAAGGAATTCCCCTCCCATTCTAATATTGGTTTATTAGGGAACTGGAAATTGAATTATTAGGTCTTATAATCTAGAGAAGCATAGCACAAATAAAGCCAACTCATCCTCAAAATAACATCAAAATTCAGAATATCCAACTCTATCAAACCCTCCAATTTCTCCTTATGAATAATGTACACCAGAAAAACCCTAAAGATTTTTATAGAAACTATAGATTACACACCGAAGTAGGAATGGAAAATGGCTTTAAAATATTTTTAGGACTAAAACTAAAATGCACAACCACATAAGGGGTCAAATAATACAATGTAGAACCCAAATCAAGCAAATAATAAACATGAAGGGAAAAGGAATATAACATACCAGTAGCAACATCTAGGGATGCCTCAGATTCTTGACAAGTAGCAAATGCATGGAAATGATTTTGGAGAATGTCAGTACCAGAAGTAGTTCCCTTTGAGTAGGAGTTGAAGAATTGAAAAGAAAAACTTTATTAGTGCAGTGAAAACCATAGTAAAGGATAATCTTATTTCTTATAACCAAGCTTGCCATAATTATAACACTAATTTCTCATCTACTTATAATATCCATGGAAAAGCTGCCAACAAAAAATGACAAGGAGGGTAAGATAAGGATGACTAAGATCTACTTGCCTGAGATTAGACACCCTATGACTTACGACCATTACTAGCCTGAAAACAACGACGAGTTTCCCTAATTCTTCTTCTTAGTCCACAGTATACCATCCCTCGCACTATTATGCTGACCTACACCCTTCTTTGAATAGTTAAACTTCTTATTCTTCCTCTCTCTTATCTTTGCCTATTTTTTTTCAAATCCTCAATATTTTTTGTATAAACCACCAGCCAGAAGGTGTCCTTATCATTATTCAACATAGCAGTCTTGCATTCCAACACTAAATCAGGGGAGAAAGTAGAAGGAAACTTTCACATTTGATACTTCATATTAGACACCAACTCTGGAGCATAACGGGCCAACTACTAAAATTTTTTAGCATACCCCTTCACACTCACTTGCCATTACTTTAAGTTTAGATAATTTTAAACCTAAGCTTCCCCCAATACTTGGGAAAATAATAGATGAAGAAATGCACCCAAAAACTCATCCTACATAGCTAGCTCCGCTTCATCACCCCTCATAGATTCCCATAACTCTAAGCACTGATAATCTGCATCCTTTTACTGTTACCCAACAAAATCTACACCTTCAGAATTAGTAGCATACAACATCCTAAAAATCATCTTTATCTTATCAATAAACCCATGAGGATCCTCCTCAGTCCTAGATATTATAAATTTTGGGGGTTTCAATATTATAAACTAGACACCCAAGTGACCTCAGATGAATGATCAATGAAACAAACACAGTCAAATTGACAAGACTGTAATGCTAACAACTGAGTATGCATATGAAGAGATAGAAGGAACACTATGCTAGAGATATATCCTAGAGGCAACCAAGCATAAGTTTCACCAGCTTAGAAAGCTTGAGGAGGACTAGTAGGGACTACTGGAACCTTACATCGAGCGGCATAGTAAAGAAAAGAGACGCTAGACCAGGTTTGCACTCTAAAAATAGGTTGAGTCCGCTCTACATTCACCTCAGGTGGAATAGAGGTTCCAGCAAAGTTTGTACAAACATCAAATATTTGGGGAGGCATGATCTAAAATATGATAAAGCCAGAAGTTAGAGATATTACATAACACTAGACTCCCTCTTGTAAGTGTGGTGCACTACCCATGCATAAAATATATTTTACTCGACATGTCTCTGTGGACATCGAATGACCAAAAACTATTCTCTGATACCAATCATTTTAGGACTCGTACTAGGGCCTAGTCATGACGGGTATGTCAAACCCACCATGGATTGAAGACCACCTCCTTAGCCTAACCTCAAGAGCATACTAATAGTAAGGCGGAATCCAATTACGATAGTAATAATAGATAAAAAGGAGAACTGAATTTTTAAAGAGTTAAAAAACAAATCAACTTTTACTTAACCACAAATGACATTGCCTTTAAATGGTTGGTTGCTTAAAACTTTAAAGAAACTGAATAGATATGCTCAACCACCCAATGTTGTATGATGTGAGGTGGTTTTATTCACTTTAGAGTTATTATCCTAGCTTATTTAGCTTTATTTTAAGGATTTCTCGTGTGCTTAATGTGTTAATGATGAGATAATTGATCATAGTGTTTCAGTACTTGATTAAAATTATTATGGTATATTTCTAAAAATTTTGTACTTAATTTGGTCACTTAGAGTTTGAAAAGAAAACTAGTATTACTAGCTTGAACTAGGTGTTATTCTAGTCTATCGAGATGGATTAAAATGTGCATGACGAGTTCCTAAGGATTTGATTGTGTGATTATGTGTGAAATAAATTATTCATAATGTTCAAAGTTCAATGAATCAATCTACAATTCAAAACTAATTAAAGACCAAAGTGGACGAAACTAGTTCTAGGCTTAAGTTTCTAGTTTATTGTTAAGGATTGTTTGTTGTTTTACACACCAAACCATGGTGTTTGATGTTATAAGATGCTTGGTGAGTTTATTGTGATTATATATGGATGATGAAGAATCTCAAAATTAAGTGGGAACAACACCGCAAGGCTTGGGATTGACGAGAAAATGCACAAGACAAAGTCAAACGTCAATAGTGAGTTTCCAGAGTGCCCTCGTGATAGAGGTACGTCGCGACCACCATTGACATGGAAAAGGTGGTTATATAGACCTGTAATCAAATTAAATGGGTGGTCCATCACTACACCCAGTTCCAGGGACTGACCAACGCACCACGAACCTTATTCTTTTACCAGAAAAATTCTCCTACTATAAATACAACACTTCTACACATT
Organism: Capsicum annuum; assembly: GCF_002878395.1. NCBI lineage: Eukaryota > Viridiplantae > Streptophyta > Magnoliopsida > Solanales > Solanaceae > Capsicum > Capsicum annuum. Next base: position 102,555,325 of record NC_061113.1, on the reverse strand, counting down.
GTAACTCACTTTGGATGTATTCAGGGCTTTAGGAGTGTCTTTTAATAAATTTAAGAAAGGTTTTTATTCTTTTAATTTAGTTTATTTATGGATTATAATCTGTATTCTGTAATCCTAATTACGATTATGTCCATTAGCGGCTAAATGGCCCTTTTTTTCGGGGTTAAGGCCAAAAATATGTTTACTATTGCTTTGAATTGAGTTTTTTTGGATTTAATATCATATTTGGTAGTTTATTTATCCTTTTTTAAATATTTTAACTATTCTCTAACTTTAGAATACATATATTGTCAACTTGTTAGCTCAGTGGGGGGAATAAAAAGATAGAATGTGGGGATAAGTTAATTAAGGTTCTTATTCTATTATAAAATAAGGAATTTGAGTTAGAGACTAGGATCGGGATATACCTAGAAGCCTTGATCGATTCACTTGTTGGAAGGCATATTAACGTATCTAAATGGATTTTTACATCCCCGCTCAATGATGTAGTTGTAATGTGTAGTTAGGTATAAAGTTAGAGGTCGAGATACCATAACCATATGATAAATCCTACGAATAAAAAATCAAGATAAGTAATCTAGAAATTTAAGTTAAATAGCATAGTATGAATATTTCGAGAGCTCTAACCTCAGGCTTTCATCTATTTACCGTCCAAAGTCTTTACTTTTCCATATTATTTTAGTTTATAAATGTTCACAACTCTTTTGACTACGTTGGACTAGTTAATATAAAATTTTAAACTAGTGTTGGATAGTTGCTTAACATAACTATTTGAGGGGTCGATATTTCTCTTTATTTAAGGCCATTGTATTACTTGGTAAGGCCACATACATATTCGTGTATGCTTTGGTGCAATCAAGTTTTTGGCACCGTTCCAGGGATTTATAAATTGGCAACTATTTTAGTTTTAGTTTTATTTTTTAGATTTCTTTGGTGCTTTACACTTAGTATTGGTATTAAATTTATAGGAAATAGGTTTACAGGCTAATGTGCTAGCAAGGGATACGAAATTGGTTCAACCAAGCCCCAAACTTGTGCTACGCTTTCACCAATTAAGGAGAGAAGCCGTACTTCTCCATGGCATCTTGTAAATTTAAGAGGAACAAGATAATCAATCTCTCATTGCTCACGATCAACCATCCCACAAGATAGTTCATGATGTGTCAATCCCACTTCCGATAAATTTGACCTCCTCTTTTTAGAAATCGACTGCTGGAGGTAACTTTAAGCTGAAATAGAACATGGTGCAACTTTTGATCAATAGTGGACAGTTTTATGGGGCTTTCACATAATGATCAACAATTCCACATGCAAAATTTTTGGAGATCAGTGATACATTCATCCCTACGGGTATATCAACTTATTATGTTAGGCTATCACTATTACCCTTTTCACAACTAGGGGAAGAAAAAATGTGGTTGAATACTGAGCAATCATAACCTGGGATAAAATAGATTGGAAATTCCTCATCCAATTCTTTCTATCTAACAATGCCACAAGGCTATGCAGTAGTATTGTGTGCTTCAAATAGAAGCTAGATGAGAAGTTATATCATGCTTGGGAGAGGTTCAAAGCTTTTCTTTGGGACTATCCAAATCATCAGCAATCCAATGAAGTACTATCTCACACTTTTGTGACGACACTTGATTACAACACTAAAATTTTGTTAAATTCAGCTGCAGGTGGTCAAGCATATGAATCGACATATGATGAGTTATATACCTTGTTGAACTAGTTGCACAAGGGAATTCTTAGTGGGATCCTGACTCAAGAAGTGCTATAAAAAAGGTAGCTGGCATGTTGGAGGTGGACTAATTCACTACTATATCTTCTCAAATTATTGCAGTAATATAATATTGGGGGTTACACAACCTACAATAATAGGGAATGGAATTTAGTAGACTAGCAATTGGTGTAAGATTTGTGGAAATAATGGTCATTCTCTTACTATGTGTGCCTCAAATATCAGTCAGTAATTCTTGTGGGTAATGTTCTAAGGCCGAATAATGCGGACGCCTTTAATCTGAAGTGGAAGACTCAGCCACCAAATACATCATGGAACAATTGACAACAGTAGTTTCAGCAGTAGCATGTTCAAGGGGATCAGGCCACTAGAAACAAAGAAGTGATACTGAAACAAATTTTAGCTGCTTAAGCATAATTGGGAGTAGACAAATAGAGCTAGAAAGTGACTACAAAGATCTTAGAGGTACAGGTTATGTAGATACAACAGGTACGAAATTCCAAGCTCCAAGGTGGTTTTCTAATTAACATTGAGACCCTTAAAAAATTTATGAAAATCACTTTGAAGAGTGATAAATATCTCAATAAATAACATCCAAAGACAACTAAGGAGGTAAATGCGTAGATAGCTCCTAAGAAGGGAGATGACAAAGCTACTAAAAAGTCAAGAAAGTCTGAGTATTCAAAGGCCAAAGTTTCTAAACAGGAGAAGTAGAGACTACCAACACCTTTCCCACAGATTCTTAGAAAAGTGAAGGAGTATGCATGCTTTATGAAGTTCTTAGAAACATTCATAGAGCTGCACATTAGCTTACCTCTTTTGGATGTTTTGCTGGGAATACCCAAGTATGCTAAGTACTACAAGGACGTGGTCACTAAAAAATTTAAGCTATAGGATATGGTGACAGTAGTACTCACTGAGAAGTGTATCTAAGTAGTGATGCAGAAGATGCCCAAAAAGCTCAAAGATTAAGGAATTTTTACTATCTTCTTTCAAATTAGCAATAGTGAGGTGGTCTACACAATTAGTAATTTATGGGCAAGTATCAAATTGATTCCCCTATCCTTGTTCAATATGTTAGGATTGGGAAAGTCAATACCAAGCTTTATGAAAATCTAATTGGCAGACCGAATACTATCCCGTTCTGAAGGAATCATAGAGGATATTCTCATAAAGGTTGGTAAGTTTATTATTCCATCTGATTTTTTTATTTTAGATTTTAAGCATATGAAAGAGTGGAAGTCATCTTAGGATGTCAATTCCTGAAGATGATAGGAGCATTGATAGATGTAAGAGAGGGCACGCTCACAATGAGGTTTGATAATGAAGAGGCAATTTTCAAAGTGTTACAAAAAACTAAAAACACTATCCCACTATAAAGATTTGTGCATGATTAACCTTGAGGGTTCACATCAAGAGGCTTGAAACTAATAGTATGATGGCCTCCAAGAAGGAGAAAAAGGATAAAGGAAAATATATGAGTTAAAGATGAGGTCATGCCGCGACACTAAATCAAGCGTTGCTTGAGAGGCAACACAAGTTAAGGTATGTTTTATTTTTAGTATTTTTAGTGTTTACTTCACTAGTTTTTATTTTTTTTTGAGTAAAAGGTTGATGGGAAGTCTGAGTACCAAAAAACATGAGTCAAGGAACATAGAGAAGACAAAGTGTAGGGTTCTCGGATCCTCTTTATGCAAAAAGATGCTACTAGCTAGGCCTAGAGGACCCATGGAATATTATATCTCTATTTTTAAAGTATAATTTAGGAAAAATGTATATTTTTAAGTGTGGGTGGTGAAATTCCAATTTTTAGCGTAATTTTTTTGTGCTAGGAATAAGTGGGTTGTTGTTGTTTGTGCTATACGTTATTACATGAGTAAAGTGTTTTGATTGTAAAGAGAATTTTTATTGTGTGAATTAATACCTTTTAGACTTCTAGTTTCATGATTAGGACTCTTTTACTTGTTGTTTTAAGGTTGAATTCATATGATTATTTGGTTGAGAATGTACAAGGAGCCTACTTGAGTTGAGCATATGCCATGTGTTTGTGAGGTTTTGTATATTCAATGTTTCATGTGATGCCTAAAACATGCCTGATGTGTGTACAAATCAAAATAAAGATTTTGGGTTTAGGAGATGATATTGGCATTTCTTTGATAGCCATGTTTCATTCCTTCTTTTGACGTACCATTGTGCATAATAATAGTTAACCTCATTGAGCCTTTAGCTTTTTCTTTAGTATCCTTATATGTAGCCTAATCCCTTCTTTGATTGACCTTAATATGATCCAATGATCCTAGTAATTGAGTTAAGAAGTTTGAAATTCAAGTAGGAGAAACGTGAAAATAAAGCCCCAATATGATAGTTATTGGTGTGTACAATTGTTATGCGTTGTGGTGTAATTTAAAGAAAAAAATTCTTCAAATTTAAATATATGAATAGACAATACTTAAACCGCAGTGTATGTGAATAAGCTAAATGAGATGGGGAAAACAAAAGAAAGGGGTTAACAAAACTGGTATAAAGTGGTTGTTAATAATGAGTTGATTGTATAATGTGAGGTATTAAAGTACTTTGGGAAGATACTCACTATTACTGACCAAAATAGTTCCTACTCATCCCTTATCTTACATTACATCCTATAAAGACCTATTTGATCTTAATCCGTATCATTCTGATATCAGTTAATTACTACACTAAGGGCAAGCCTGTGGTTCATCTGGAGTAACTTGTGAATGCTTCGTGAGAGTAAGCATTATCTGACTCTTGTACCCATTCCGTTATAAATTGCCTTTGTGTAAGTAATTATGGGTAACTCTCTGGTTGTTATGAGGGCATACGTTTGATGATAGATAGGTGACTTATATGATGTCTATGATTGAAAAATATGAATGAGTTTGCTAACTAGGTGAGTCAATTGTTCATGCTAGGATATGTTGGAGTAGTATTCTTGAACTTTCAATTGTGTACATAAGTGCTTTGTGTAGAAACTTGTATTCTATGTCATCACTGTAGTACTACCTTGAGTTTCTTGTATTTAGTAGGAGTGTAGATTCACCTAATCTTATGATGCTTAGAGTAAAGAGTTGTGTGTGGACGAACAAGGCTTTAAGTGTGGGGTGGTGATCTGAGGTGGTTTTATGCACTTTAGTGTTGTTATCCTAGCTTATTTATCTTTGTTTTGAGGACTTATCATACAATTAATATGTTAATTATAAAATAATTGAGCATCTAAGTATTTACGGATTTGATTAAAATGTTCATGGTGTCTTTCAAACAAGTTTGTACTTAATTTGGTCACTTAGAGTTCAAACAAGAAAACTATTGTTACTAGCTTAAGCTAGTTGTTATATTCAATCGCGATAGATTCTAATGTTAGTGATGAGTTCATATGAGTTTGATTTTGTAATTATGTGTGGAAAAACTTGGTCATAATGTTCAAAGTGCAATTGAATCAAGCCAAGATTCAAAACTAAATAAAGACCAAAGTGGGCGAAACTAGTTCTAGGCTTGAGTTTCTAGTTCATCGTTATAGATTGTTTGTTGTTTTGAGATCAAATCCGTGGATTTTGATGTTATAGTATTCTTTGTGAGTTGATTTTAATGATATAAGTATGTTTAAAATTCTGCAAATTAAGTGGAAACAACACCACAAGGCTTGGGATTGAAGGGAAAATACACAAGACAAAGTTAAACGTCAAAGTGGAGTTTTCAGAGAGCCCCCACGATAGCGGCGCATCATGACCCCTAGTACCATGGAATCGGTATAGCGTCACAACCCCTAATCCCATTAAATGGTTGGTGTATTGTGAACCCCAGTCCCAGTCACCGTCCAACGCTACATGAGCATTATTACCTAGCTGGAAAAATTCTCCTACTATAAATACAACACGTGTACACATTGTAATTTTCTTTGTACGTCTTGGAGGATTTCAAAGGGGCTGTTAAACACTAAAAATAGGGTTTTTATTCTTTTATTGAATATAATATGAATTCATTGATGTTGATTATGATTGTGTCCATTTACGGATAAATGCCTCCTTTCTGGGATTAAGGCTAAGAACATGTTTAGTATTACTTCGAATTGAGTTTGTTTGTATTTATTATCATATTTTGTTGTTTATTTATCCTTTTTATAACTATTTTAAATATTTTCAACCCTTAGAATACATATATTATCCACCTTGTGTGCTCAGGACAAGGAATAGGAAAATAGAATATGAGGATAAGTAGGGTAAGGCTCTTATTCTTTTATAAAATAAGGGATTTAAATTAACGACTATGATAGGGATATACCTAGAAAAATTGCTCAATTCACTTGAATAATTATATCTTAATGCATCAAAATGGATTATTGCATCCTTTCTCAATGATGTAGTTATAATGTCCAGTTAGGAAGAATGTTATACGTTGGGAGAGCATGACCATATGATAACTCTTCGAATCAAAAACCAAGATAAGTGATCTAGCGAATGAAATTCACTAGCGTAGTATGATTGTTCAGATTGCTTTAACCCTGGGCTTTCATCTATTGATTGTTTAAAGTCTTTACTTTTCTGCATTATTTTAGTTTACTTTTAGTTTATAAATATTCAAAACTCTTTTAGATATGTTGCACTAGTTAATATCAATTGTTAAATTAGAATTGTATAGTTTCTTAGTACATGTCTCTTAGGGAACGATATTTAACTTTATTTAAGGCCAATGTTTTACTTGGTGAGACCACATATACTTGTGTGTGCTCAAGTGGACAATCATTGTATAAGAGTGTAACACCTTATATTTTCCTAGAATAATCTAAGTCCAAAGACATGAGTATTCATGCATAAATTTTTAAAACACTCATTATTTTTTCAGTTTAGAGTCTTTCATTAAGTAGGAAATTCAGTTAGCTTTCCAAAAATATAAAATTTGCTAAATCTGATAACCGGGTAAAAAGATTTGGCAATTTTAAGTTTCAATCATTAAACAGCATCATTAAAACTCTAGCGCATCGTAGAGCAGGACAATCACCCATTTGGCATATTCCAGTGAGGGTCCACGATCTTAGCGCGTCGCGCCATAGGCCAACTTGGCATTTGTCCATTTTTGGTATCAAAACACGATACGAACGCATTGCAGTGAACTTATAGGTCCCAATAACTAACGGACCGTGATTCCCCCGCGTCTCATGAAAAACCAGTTCCTAGTAGTCTGATTATTGTATCGCATCCCACCAGCCTGAAAAATTAGGATTTTCAATCAGTTCTGAGTTTTAATTTCAAGGGCTTTTAAGTACTTTTCCCTTGTCCCAGTCAGCCCAAAATACGAAATTAAGTCCCTAATAACCTAAGTGAGCATTATTCTAATAAATCTTTCGCAAAATCAGGAACATTCTCTTGAGTAGCAAACCCTAACCTTCAAGAATCAAGGTCAAACCTCAAGAACTCTCTATCAATCCTTCAAAATTCTTCATCCCAAGTATGTTAGATGTTCATCCATGGAGTCCAAGCAACCCTTTTAAATTATAAAATTTTGATCTTTCCAAGTTATTATGTTTTAAATTATGATTTCACCCATGAATCTCCATGAGCTATGATTCTATACCATGTTACCATGAAATTATTATTAATATTTAATCCTCTGTGTTTTAATGTTTTTATTTAATGAACAAGACCATGATTTAACACTATTATGTCAGATTCATGTTGTTTCTAGTTGTTTTAGGACATTCCTCTGATTGTTTTAAACCATGAACTGCAAGTCTTTGACAAAATGCATACAAGATTGATTGATTTCATAAAAGCCTTTAAGTTATGTTCCCCAAGCTTTAGTGTCATTTTACTATTGTTGTTTTGAGTTCTGGGGGTATTGAATACCCAAAGTCCATAGCTATTTATTCAATTCTAGTCTCAGTACATTATAGAATAACTTCAGATTATACTATGAGCATTTTTCAGAATAGTCACATATCAATTAGTTAAACTCATAACAGTCTAGTATTTTAGTGTCTTTGAGTTTGGAGTAGGATTTAGCACCGAGGGAGTGTAGGGATGACAGCTTCCCCATGAGATAGATAGATTCATAAGTAGCAGTCTCTATACCCCAGAACTATAAAGCGAGTGTAGGATATAAGTAGTAACTTATCAGATTAGGCTTGACTATCTCGCAGGGGTCACCCATTAGTTCAGGCTTAACACCCTTAGTCCTTTGGACATTATATCAGTTTAGTGGACCCACATATACATTGTTAGTAACTGTGGTATGGTATTAACATCCTTCCAACTAGTTTACAGGTTGGACCCTAATTAGCTTAAATTGAGGAATGTTCGGTAGATGATATCTCCCACAGTCTCAGATATAGTCTCAATTATAGTCCCAACTAAGTGATTCAATCTTAGTGTTGTTTGACCAAAACATAGAGATATCAATATTTTTCAGTATTTTTGTTTACAAATTTTACTCAGTTTATGTTATATGCTTTTCATGCATCCTCACTATTTATAGATTTTCATGCATTTTCAGTATCCATAGATTCCATGCTCTTTATTCAGTAATCCATGCTTTACATGAAAACCTAGTTAATTATTATTATACCTATTCATGAGACCATACATATCATCCTACCTTATTTAGAATACCAGTACATTAAAAGTACTAATTGCATACCTTTCTATTGCATTATGATGTATTATATCATAGGTGCAGAGGCTTAGTTCTAGGATCGCACTTAGTCCCCCAAATCATTAGCAGTTTAGTAGCTGTGGTGATTTCTTATAATCCAAAGATAAATTATATTACTTCATGTATTTATCTCAGTATTAGCAGAGTTAGTTGGGGCCTATCCCATCAACTCAAAGTATTCCTTTTAAAGTCTTTTTGAACACTATAGTAAGCTATTCATATTATTGAGATTTCAGTATTTTGCAAGATTCATAGTTCAATAGTCATTTTATGATTTAAAACCTTATTGAAATTTTGTTATTCTTCTACATTCATGATCATATTATTCAATTCTCATAGCGGGTACCAGCTCATAGGTAGCTTGTGGTCCCTCGGGATCATAAGCACCATGTAATGACTAGGGGTAGTCTTGGGTCATTAAAAACTTGGTATCAGGGCCTAAGGTTTTAAAGTATCCTAGGAAGTATGAAAGGCACGTCAAGTATAGTCTTGTGCATAGGTTTGTAGCATGCCACACTTATGGACGAGAGGCTACAAGGCATTTAGGAAAAGTTTCCCTTCTTTCAGTATTCAGGTCGTGCGATTGTGGATGAGCTTAAGTTAAACTCTTAGTCTAATCCATTTCTTCCTTCCATTTACAGAACATTCCTCCCAAGAAGAATGTACGAAGAATAGGAACTCAGCCAGCCCCTTGGCCCATCCAAGTAGATCCTCTGGACGAGCACGTCTATTAAGTAGAATTCAGAGATGTGTTCACTACTCTAGAAAACTTTGTAGCACTAGAAAATGAATGGCCAGCTAATGTTTTGGACAACCTAGTGGTCTAATCTGCAGCTTCCAGAATTTAATATTTCACCCAGATGAATCCTCCTTCTTTCACGGGATCCAAGTCTAAAGAGGATCTACATGAATTCTTAGATATGGTTTAGAAGGTAACATATGATATGGGGGTGATATCTAGTTAGAGTACCGAGTTGGTTGTATATAAGTTGTAGGATGTAGCCCATACTTGGTTTAAGAAGTAGAAAGTTGATAGAATTGTTGATGCAGTGCTTGTAGAATGGGAAGAATTTTCCATAACTTTCTTTGATAGATTCTTCCCATTGTAGTTGAGAGAAGAAAAAGTGTTAGTGTTCATTAATTTGAGGCAAGGAATCATGAGTGTAAGGAAGTATTCCCTCAAGTTTACTCAGTTGTCTAGGTATGCTCCTCATATGGAAGATTTTAATAGGTCCAAGATAAGTAAGTTTGTGTCTGGCATATCTGATAGTGTGGTCGAGTAGTGCAGGACCGCAATGCTGATTAGTGTGATGGACTTGTCTAGGTTGATGGTTCATGCTCAATAGATAAATGAGGAGAATATTGAGAAAAGAGAGAGAGGAAATAAGAGGGCTAGGATGGGTAGTTTTAATTTTAGTCAGCCAAAGTTAGAAAGTAGTAACTGTCCCCAATTTCATTAAAGGTCTTCAGCCCCAACACCCTCTTCAGCCAGTACCTCAGTACCCAAATTAAAAAATGATAATATGGATAGAGCAACAGGCTTTAAGTCCCAAGTTAATATTAGCAGTGCTCATATGAATCCTTTATGTCAGAAATGTGGTAGACACCATCAGGGTGATTGTAGAGAGGGTAGTGATATGTGCTTCAGGTGTGGAATACCAAGCCATCAGATTTGGGAGTGTCGAGTAGTTGCTCAAAAAAGAAGGGATATATGCCAATAGGGCCAGTCCTATCAATCGTCGATTCCATCCGTCCGCCTGACTCAGCAGGGTGCCACTTCCAGTACTACCAGTCGTCAGCGTCCAAACTAATTATATGGTTTTTAGTCTTGTTAAGATTACGAAAATTCTCCTGACATAGTTACTGGTATATTGCAGGTCTTTTACTTACATGTTTATACTTTACTAGACCCTGGAGCTTCTCTTTCTTTTGTAACTCCATATATAGCTATCAACTTTGGAGTTAGTCCCAAAACTCTATCAGAGCCCTTTTCAGTGTTTACCCTATTAGGCGTTTCCATTGTAGCTAAATAGGAATACAGGAAATGTCAAGTCAGAATATCTCAGAAAGTTACCTCAGTTGATTTCATAGAGTTAGAGATAATAGATTTCAACATCATTCTCCGTATGGATTAGCTCCACACATACTATTCCTTTGTTTATTGTAGAAGCAGAATAGTTCATTTCTATTTCCCGAATGAACCAATCCTTGAATAGAGGGGTAGTACCATAGCTCTTAGGGGTTAGTTAATCTCGTACCTTAGAGCTAGAAAGATGATATCAAAAGGGTGTATTTACCATCTTGTTTGAGTCAAAGACTCTAAATCAGAAACTTTAACTCTTGAGTCAGTTCTCATAGTAAATGAATTCTTAGATGTGTTCTATGAAGATCTCCCCGGAGTTTCTCCTAAAAAGGAAATTGACTTTGGAATAGACGTTGTCCTAGACAATTAGCCTATATCTATTCCGCCATACAGAATGGCTCCAGTGGAACTTAAGGAGTTAAAAGAATAGTTAAAGGATCTCTTAGATAAGGTATTCATTAGAACAAGCATATCCCCATGTGGCGCACCTGTTCTATTCGTGCGCAAGAAAAATGGTTCTCTCAGAATGAGTATTGACTACCGTTAGTTGAAGAAGGTGACAGTCAAGAATAAATATCCACTTCCTAGAATTGACAACTTGTTTGATTAAATTCTGGGTTCTAACTACTTTTCAAAGATAGACCTCAGATCAGGCTATTATCAACTTAGGGTCAGGGAATGTGACTGTCCAAAAATAGCTTTCCCAACTCGGTATGGTCAGTTTGAATTCCTAGTCATATCCTTTGGTCTTAAAAATTCCCCAGTACCTTTCATGGATTTGATAAACCAAGTGTTCAAGTAATTCTTGGAAATGTTCATCATAGTCTTCATTGATGACATTCTTGCTTACTCCCATAGCAAATATGATCATGCATACCACCTCAAAGTTGTGCTTTAGAATCTCAGAGACAATTACTTGTTCGCTAATTTCAGTAAGTGTAAATTCTGGCTAAGATTAATAGCTTTTCTTGGCCATATTATTTCTGGTGATGGTATTAGAGTTGATCCTCAAAAGACTGAGGCGGTGAGAAATTAGCCTAGACCCATCTCTTCATTAGATATCAGGAGTTTCTTGGGTTTGGCTGGCATTACCATCGGTTTATTTAAGGGTTTTCTTCGATTTTATCCCCTATATCCTGATTGAATTAGAAAAAAGTTAGGTTTCAGTGGTCAGATTCCTATGAGAAGAGTTTTCAGGAGTTGAAGACTCGACTAACCTCAGCCCCAGTTCTTACTCTACCAGATGGTTCAGATTGTTTTATTTTATACTGTGATGCATCTAGAGTAGGTTTGGGTTGTGTCCTCATGTATAGAGGTAAGGTGATTGCCTATGCCTCTAGACATCTTAATCCTCATGAGAAGAATTATCCAACTCATGATCTTGAGTTAGTAGTTGTAGTGTTCGCTTAAAGATTTGGAGGAATTACTTTTATGGGTAGCATGTAGATGTGTTCACAAATCACAAAATCCTTCAGTACGTGTTCTCTCAGAACAATTTTAATCGGCATCAAGGTAGTTAGAGTTTTTAAAGGATTATGACATAAATGTTCTGTATCATCCGGGAAAGGCCAATGTAGTGGCTGATGCTCTCAGTAGATTGTCCATTGGTAGTGTAGCTCATGTTGAGGATGGTAAAATAAAGTTAGTTGAGGAAGTTCATCAGCTTACCCGACTAGGTGTTCGCTTACTTGATTCAGCAGAGGATAGTGTGTGGGTACAGAGTAGCACCGAATCATCTCCAGTTTCTGAGGAGAAGGAAAAACAGGATAGAGATCCTAGTCTAGTTAAGTTGAAAGAATCAGTCAGAGATCAAAATGTGAAGGTCTTCTCCCAAGGGGGAGATATTATGTTATGTTGTCATGGTAGATTGTGTGTGCCTGGCGTAGATGATTTGAGGCAACGAATTCTTGCAGAAGTGTATTGTGCATGTTACCCTATTCATCCCTGGGCTACTAAGGTGTACCGTAATTTATGGGAGATCTATTGGTTGAATGGGATTAAGAGAGATATTGCAAAGTTTGTAGCTAAGTTCTCTACATGTCAGCAAATTAAGGTTGAGCACCAGAATACTAGTTGATCTATATAAGAGTTCTGTATTACCATGTGGAAATGGGAAAATTGAACATGGACTTTCTGATAGGTTTGCCTCATACCCGCCATCAGCATGATTCTATTTGGGTTATCGTAGATAGGATGCCAAATCGGCGAATTTATTGCTGGTCTATACCTCTTATTCAACCGAGGACTATGTCAAACTTTATATCAGAGAGTTCGTAAGGTTACACGGTGTTCCCTTATCTATCATCTCATATAGAGGTACCTAGCTTACCTCTTATTTTTGGAAAGCATTCCCAAAGGGTCTTGGTACCTAAGTCCACCTCAGTAAAACTTTTCACCCTTAAACAGATGGTTAAGCAAAAAGGACAATTCAAAATCTTGAGGATATGCTGAGACCATGTGTTGTTGATTTCAAGGGTAGTTGGGTTAACCATTTGACTTTGATTAAATTCGCATACAATAATATCTATCATTCCACTATTCGTATGGCTCCATTTAAGGATCTCTATGGTAGGAGATATAGATCTCTAATTGGTTGGTTTGAAGTAGGTGAGGCCACTGTAGTAGGGCCTGACTTAGTGTTTGATGCATTAGAGAAGGTTCAGTTGATCAGAGAAAGGCTTAGGGCTGCAAAGAGCCAACAAATATCATATACAGATATGAGGAGAAAGGATCTCAATTTTGAGGTCGGTGATCTTGTGTATTTAAAAATCTCTCCCTTGAAAGGAGTGAAGAGATTCAGAAAGAAAGGGAAACTCAGTACCGAATTTGTCAGTCCCTTCGGAATTCTCAGTTATTTTAGAAAGGTAGCTTATGAGCTAGACTTGCCCTCAGATCTAGCCTCAGTAAACCCAGTGTTCCATGCCTTATTGTTGAAATAGTGTATTGGTGATCCAATTGTAGTTTTTCCTTTAGAAAGTGTAGATATTCAGAATAATCTATCCTTTGAGGAAGTTCCAGTCAAAATTCTTGATCATCAAGTTTGCAGACTAAGGAACAAAGAAGTTCCACTAGTCAAAGTTCTTTGGCGGAATCAGTTCATTGAGGGAGCCACTTGGGAAGCAGAGGAAGATATGCGAACAAAGTAACCACATCTTTTCTCCTAGAATCCTGATTCAGTATAACGTAATAATCTTCTTAAGATTTTTCTCTATCATACTTAGCTTCTGTTGCACATCATGTTAATGTAGTCCATTAGTTTCTTCAGCTTAGCTAGTTTCATTCGAGGACGAATGATCACAAGGGGGAGATATTGTAACACCCCATATTTACCTAGCATAATATAAGTCCCAATACATGAGTATTAATGTATAAAATTTTGAAATACTCATTATTTTTTTAGTTTAGAGCCTTTCATTGAGTAGGAAATTCAGTTGGCTTTACAAGGATATAAAATTCACCTAAATCCAAAAACCGGGTAAGAAGTTATGGAAATTTTAGGTTTGAGTCATTAAACACCATCATTTTAACCTTTATCACATTGTGGAGTAGTCCAATTTCCCTTTTGGAAAATTTCAGTAAGGGTCCGCTCTCTTGGCGCATTGCGCCAAAGGCCAACTTGATATTTGGCCATATCCAGTGTCGACGCGCGATATCACCACATTGCGGTGAAATTATAGGTCATAATCAATAAAGGACTAGGATTTTCCTGCATCGCACCACAAACCAGTTTCCCAGTTGTCCGATTCTAGTAACACGGCGCGATAGAGCCGCATCGCGTCATCCCAAAAAATTAAGATTTTTAGTCAGTTCAAAGTTTTTATTGCAACGGCTTTTAAGTGCTTTTCCCCTATCCCAATCAGCTCCAAACACGAGATTAAGTCCCTAATAACCTAATTGGGAATTATTTTAATCAATTTTTCCCTAAAATCAAGAACATTCTCTCAAGTAGCAAAACCCTAACCTTCAAGAATCAAGGCCATACCTCAAGAACACTCCATCAATCCTTCAAAATTCTTCATCCCATGTATGTTAGATGTTGATCCATGGATCCCTTTCATCCATGAAGTCTAAGCAACCCATTTAAATTATAAAATTTTGATCTTTCCAAGTTATTAAGTTTTAAATTGTGATTTCACCCATAAATCTCCATGGACTATGATTCTATACCATGTTACCATGAAATTATTGTCCATATTTTAATATTTTTATTTAATAAAAAAAACCACGATTTAACTCTATAATGTAAGATTCATGCTATTTCTATTTGTTTTAGGACATTCCTATGATTGTTTTAAATCATGAATTACAAGTGTTTGACGAAATGCCTACAAGAATGAATGATTTAATAAAAGCCTTCATGTTTTGTCCCCTAAGATTTAGTGTTATTTTACCATTGTTATTTTGAGTTGTGGGGGTATTGAATACCCAAAATCCATAGTTGTTTATTCAAGTCTGGTCTCAGTACATTACAGAATAACTTAATATTATACTATGAGCATTTTTAGAATAGTCACATATCAGTCAGTTAAACGAAGAACAGTCTAGTATTTCAGTGTCTTTCAGTTGGGAGTAGGATTTAGAATCGGGTGAGTATAGGGATAGCGGCCTCCCCATCAGATAAATAGAGTTATTTTTAGCAGTCCCTATACTCCAGAACTATGTATCCAACGTAGGATATTAGTATTTACCCGTTAGATTAGGCTTGACTATATCACAGGGGTCACTCGTTAGTTTAGGCTTGACACCCTTAGTCCTTTTGACATTATATTAGTTTAGTGGATCCACACAACTATTGTTAGTGCCCGTCGAATGATATTAACACCCTTCCAACTGGGGTTACAAGTTGAACCCTGATTAGCTAAAATTTGTAAATATCAGTTAGATGATACCTCGCATAGTCTCAAATATAGTCTTAGTTACATTCCCAGCCCAGTTATTCAGTCTTAGTGTTGTTTCACCAAAGCATACAGATATCATTATTTTTTAGTATTTCAGTTTACAGATGTTACTATGTGTATGTTATATGCTTGGTCATGCTTCCTCAATATTTATGGATCTTCATGCTTTTTCAGTATCTACAGATTCTATGCTCTTTATTCTGTACTCTATGATTTACATACATACCCAGTTAATTGGTATTATTCCTATTCATTTGACTATGCATATCAACCTACCTCATTTAGCATACCAGTACATTCAAAGTATTGAGTGCATACCTTTTTTTTACTATGATGTATCATATCATAGGTGCTGACGCTCAGTTCTCGGATCACACATAGTCCCCCAAATCATTAACAGTTTAGTAGCAGTGGTTAGTCCTCATTATCCGAGGATGGATTATATTATTTCATGTCTTTATCTCAGTAGTTAGCAGAGTTAGTTGGGGCATGTACCATCAACTCACAATATTCTATTTAGAGGCTTTTTAGACACTACAGTTAGTTATTTTGATTATTCAGATTTTAGTATTCTGTAAGATTCATAATTTAGTAGTCGTTTCATGATTTAAGACCTTATGGAAATTCAGTTATTCTCCTAGATTCATGATTGTATTATTCAGTGCTGACAGCAGGCACCGGCTCATGGGTTAGCTTGTGGTCCCTCGGGATTGTAAGCACCGTGTAACTACTAGGGGTAGTATCAGGTCGTTACAAAGAGCAACATAAACCCCTTCAGACCTTACATAATGAAACAATCTAGCATTTAGGGATGATTAGTGGGATAAGCACGGGCATATAACTCAACTAATAAGGATAAAATAATGAAACTTCAAAAATCCATTCATAAACCATATGCACCTTATTCATCTACATATATATAGGATGACAAGTCATGGACGAGGGTCATGAACATGCAAGTTTAAAGATTTAACAAAAATCATGAAGCTCAATCCATCCTTAAAGGCATAGGCTATATGGATTCAGCTCCCCCTGTTGAAAGAGACCCAGTGCATGTTAGATGCATGAACCGTGGAAAAATTGAGGGAAAAATTAAACCACCAATTCTATAGCCATCCCAAAATATGTATATCAATTGTGCACTAATCACATAGTAATATAAACCCCTAACGCCGTTAAATATTGCTTCTAGTTATTTTACCCCCAGGACTTACATTTTTACGATGAGCTACACAATTCCCTTGAAGCCCAAATTAAAATAATTTGCTCATAAACCAATCCATTAACCCAGGAGTCAATTATTTAGTCATTTACCACATGGTATCATACCTATATTCTTGCAAGATAAAACATTTATTCCAAACAAATCCACATATCCAAATTGGACTCCCAATTTCCATTTAGAATCCAAATCCTAAGCCATCATAAACCAATTTTATTCATTTATATCATCTTTATTCATTTATCCTTTAATGCAATTCATTGGGTTAAAAAAAATGTAAAACCATGTAATCTTCAATATTCAAAACCAATTTTACAAGTTGGGTTGGGGTTAATTCACAAGATAAAATTTCTTCAATTTGGGGAAATTGATGTCCCCCATTCCAATAATTTGTGCCATGCACCAATTAAGTCCTAAAAACATCAATTTAAAGCATAAATGATTAATTTAGAACATCTGACAAGTAAGTTAAATCGAAAGAACCAGAACCTCTCAACCATATTTCTAAACCCATCATTAAATAATTTGAAAATCTATTCAATTAATGCCACATTGTAAATTAAAGTTAGGGAAAGAGAAAACTTCTTGAAATACACAAGAAATTGAAATAAATTTGAAGTTTTGAGCACAAATGATAAATTTTCGGTAAAACCCTTGAATGTTCTTTGTTTTTTAGTTTAGGAGATAGAGAGGATGATTTAATCTTTGTAAATTGAAGGGAATGGGGTTATTTTATGTTTAAAGGTCACACAAAGGGTAAAAAGAGCAAAATCCCCTCACCCCAAGTGAAAAAATAGGATAAAATTAAAATATGAGTGTGGCACATTGTTCTCATGGAAGGTATCCTCTGTGCTACATCCATATCGCAGAGGTTAACCTTCGTGACACAGTCTTATCATAGAGGATTACTTCGTTAGAATCCTAAAATGACTCGAACCCCTTTCAAAAGATTAGAAACTTTCCCAAAAAATCCTTGTAATATCCCTAAAGATAATTCAAGTCAAAAATTGACATTACGAATGCGGGAGGGTAGAAAATAAAATTAAAAACATTTTTATAGGATGTCACAAAAATATAATAATATCATTCAGTTTGGAGCATCATATTTTATAGGGTAGAATAGTTCATTTGCATTCACGTGATTTTGTTTAAATCTCAAGGGACTCATGGAAAATTGGAAAAGTACAATGTCCCCAGTTGGAGCACCAATTATTTGGTGAACCTACGATCGCGATGATCGTATTGCGATCATGATTGGTCCTATAGTCTAGGTCTTATTATCATGATAATATTGTGGGAATTTCCATACCCTTGACAGGCCAGGAACAACGATTGCGATCCTAGACCGTGATCTTGAAGCCTAAGTATACAAATATCCAATTTTTTTCATTTTCACCATTTTTGACAAGCATGAAGCTTAGGGTTTCGTGGTTTTGAGCTACTTTCTCCATTTCTAAGCATGGGTAACCACCATTCACTTATTTCAACTAATTTCTTCAATCTTTAACAACAAATGCTTGTTTTAAACTTGGTTAAAATTATGAAATTTGGAGATTTTGACCCATAAGGCCTAAAAATGATATTTCACTGATTTAAACCCAAAGTAAATACGTTTTTGACTTGAATGAATTTATAATCCTATTATTATTAGCTTCACCTTGATTAAGATTTCATCTTCAAAATAACACTAATTTGTTATTTTTAAAAGAATTTCAATAATTTTATTCGATAAAGATTTAACATAGTTTTCCTTATATTTAGAACTCATTTTAACTCATTTTTTTCTTGGACTTTAAGTTGTTGACTCCCAAAAAATATGGGGAACGTGTCTTTGAAATAATGTTAGGAAATATAAATTAATAGCTCATGCAATTGGAATTCAGCATCAATGTTAAGAGAAACCAAATATTCTAACCTTAAAAGTTGTTTCTTCAGTTATAATATCATGGATTGAAGAAAAACCCTAGAATTTTCAGGTTTCATAGATTCAAAGAAACAAAAAAAAATATGAGGAAATTCTCAAAATTATACTCCATCCATGCTCTATTTTCTCAGAAATAACAAAGATTTGAGCCTCTCTTTAAGCTTGTGTGTCTCTTTTAGCATCGTGAGAGTAAAGAAAACTAGTGAGAGAAATGGGTATTCATAGGTTCTTTGGTTTGTCACTTTAGCTTAGTGAGAGAAAGTTTGAGGGTACTGGAGGGTTCTAATATTTTGTTTCCGTGGGTTATGAAATTAAGGATTGGAAAATATCGAGGGATTAAATTACTGTCGTAATTGATAAGTAGGTGTTTCCATGGATTTTTTTATGGAAACGGTTCTTAAATTGTTGTTTTTTGGATGCCTATTGCAACGGTTATACACTAGAGACAACGGTTGTGTCACCAAGTTGTTGCATTAGAATCAAACTTTTTGGAAAAGGTTGCAACCATTACAATAGATGGTGTATAGCAATGGTTTTTGAACTGTTGCTAAAAAATATGTTGCCATTGGACCAATTTTTAGTAGTGCCAATAGGTAATCCAATCCATAGCCTAGATCAATAACTAATGGACTAATTTGTGGAAAGATGGCATAAATTCCATAAATATGAAAGTAAAAGTCTTTCAAACAATAAATAATTGAATAATAATTAATCAAAGATAAATAAGAGAAATAACAATATCCCATGAACTTGTAGCGTCTGTACAAGAGCCTCTAATCAAAAGAAATACATATACTATCATGTTACTATACAATAGTCTCAAAAATGGAAAGAATAATAAATAAGGAGAAAAGGTTAACTCTAGATGTGAGAGCTCACCCTATCTCCGAACTCTAACTTGCACAACAAAACCATTAACGGTTGGAATTAGCACTCAAATCAACACCAAAAAGGTATAAAAGTATAGTATGTGTAACAAAGAAATGAGTACTCAATTGGCATCATTGTCTAACTAAACTAAATTATAACAAAAATATAATAGATTACGAGATAAATAAGCTAAGTCATGGTAAGAGGGAAAACCTAAAATAAAGCTCTCAGTACTATAAATAAATAACCATAATAATAACATTAAATAAAACAAAGCTGTCACTACATAATGTCCCTCATATTTTAGAAGGTGTAATAAATTAAATAACAAAATATAGGCCCCAACAAGATCAGAGAGTGCTATCAAGAGAAGTAATAATCGAAATTATACTAAGTAGCTATATCTGGAATATCATAATTATGTATCCTTCCATACCATCAACATAACTGGTTTCTTAACCATTATAAATAACCTCTCAATGTCATACTTTTATCAAAACTTATATCATCATTTGTCGGACTTAAACCAAAACTCATATCATCATTGATATTATCGAAATTGAAAAGGCCTTAATATCATAAATCGTCAGACTTGAACTAGAACTAATATTATCTCCCAATTACTAATTAGAAATAATAACCATGTAACAAAACCTCCTTGAGCTTCAAAATACAAATTATGATAGTGCAACGTGCCTATGGGTGTCTACAACTAGCTAATAGTAGTCTTGAACAAAGATTGGTAAAATAAGCCTACTTTTAGTCCTCAAAATCCAATAAACGAAAATTCTAGCCAGAACTAGGCTAATGTATCTAATTTCACTACTATATATTTAATAAGCCGCATATTTGACCTAAGATAGCAATTCAACCTAAAGAATGAGTAATTGAGTCAATTATCCATAATTTTTGTTTAGTAATCCAAAACTCTCAATTCATGCTAAATATACCTCCAAGACTGAAATCACATCCCACAACTAGCATAATATCATATTTATACTATAATTAAGCTCAATATAAGAGAAAAGTAAGTGTATCCTACCTAGATGACAAAGAAAGCCTGGTGAAATCTGCTAAATTGATGATTTCCCCTTCCGAGAATCTTCTGCTTTATGCCATACTATGAAAAAGTGAATATGCTCATTAATATGAGAAAAATGGTACGCATACTTAATTTTTATACTTCGGTTCCAAATTCATATAAAAATCCCATGCAGGGCTCGCTTGCGAAATCATACTTTCTAAACCATTAATACATCCCTTTATGCTCAAGGAATATTAACTCCCAAGAATGGTAATACCAAGCTCAAATGATGCCTAAATCTACTCAGCTAGAATCTAGGGATTTTTTAAATAAATTAGAGAACTAACCAAGAACATAATGGAAACTTACAAATAATTTGATAATGAAATGAGTAAACCAAAGTCACACATGCCCCAAAATCTCACAATAGTTACTCTCCTTATTTTCCACACTCTATAGGACTTTTTAGCACTTAAACTTGTGGAAATAAGGAGAAAATTGAGCAATTAGGGTTTTTAAGGGCCTCCAAAGTAACTCTTAAGAACCTACTTGACTACTTAAGCGGTCACCTCTAAAGAGGGAAAGTACTGTTAAAATGGTACATGTTGAGGCCTAGCGTACTGTTAAAGAAGATAGTCTACCGCTAAAGCGACATCCACTTTAGAGGTAAGACTATGACTAAACTAGCTCCTTGGGCATTTCATGACCGCTAAAGTGACCAACTGGCTGCTAAAACAGCCTCTCTAAAGTAGCCAAATATCCACTTTAGCGGATGCACGACCTGAGCGCACCACCTTAAAGTTGGAAACTTTCAAAGTCTCCACTAACCACTTAGGATTCATTCAGAATCCCATTAAAGAAAATGAACTATGCTATCCTATGAAATATGACATTCCAGACTCAATGGCATAGTAAAAATTTCTAACTGAGGTTGTTTCATCGAAAGTGGGCCCCACACTAAAGGGCTATTTTTATCAATTTGTATCCAATATCCCAAAATGACTCCAAAAGCCTTGGGACCAAAATCAAAGGTACCTCTAGCCTTATTTGATATTCTAGGCCTAACGAAACTGTCAGAATTGACATATAAAGTCATTAGACTAAAATATTTTCTCGATAGGCTATTTTTACTAGCGACCACTTTAAAATAGGGGGTTAGTTCTTAAAACAAAATGAACTCCCCAATAGCTTACCTTTCAGATCTATAAGTTATAAATGACTTGGGGTAGCTATATGAAAGATGTAAGTGGCAAAAAATTTTAGATATACAAAAAATGGCTTGGGGGGTCACTACATTACCCACTACTAAAAGAAACTTTTATCTATGAAAGTAAAGCGTTAAGATGTACCTGTAGGCTCGAACAAGTAAGGATACTATGCCCACATCGCTCTCTCAATCCCTGTAGTAGCATCCTCTATTGGGTGGTTCTTCTACTAAACCATTCCACTAGAATCTCTTCAGAACACAACCTGTACTCTATGAAGGTCAATCTCCCATCCAACTAGGCAAAATCCCATCAAATCATATGAGACTCATTGGGAATTTTCCTTCACATCCTAGAAATATGTAAAACATGATGAATAATAACAAAATCTATGGGTACGACCGACTCATGTACTACTTCTCAAACTGTGAGAAGGATCTTAAAAGGTCCAATATATCTGGGATAAGTTTTTCTTTCCTCCCAAACCACATCACACCCTTTATGGGAAATACTAAAAGGAATAATTGGTATCTAACTCAAAATATAAAGAAATGAAGTATACAATCTACATAAGCATTCTTTCTTCTCACAGTAACCCTCAACCTATTCTAAATCACCCTAACTTTATCCAGTGACTATTGAAGCAAGTCAGTAGTATGGGATCTAATCTTGTAGGTCTCGAATAATCTAATCAAAGACTATCAATTTCTACCATGTAATGCCTCAAATGGTGCCACCTTTATACTTAAATAGTAGCTATTATTATATTCAAACTTCAACAAAGCTATGTATTTCTCCCACTGACATCCAAAATCTATAACACAATCTTGGAGCACATTATTGAGAACCTTAATAGTCTACTCTGAGTGCCCAGCATTTGAGGGTGAAAAGTTATGGTAGGATCCACATGAGTACCCAACTCATCCTAAAAAGCACTCCAGAAGCTTAAAGTAAACATTGATCCCCAATCTAAAATAATAAGTAGAGGCACTCTATGCAGGTGAAATATCTCATGAGTATATATATATAGGCTAAGCTCTAAACACTGAATGATATTTGAATAGGAATGTAATATGTTGACTTAGTTAGCTGATAAACAATAATGCAAATGTCTCCTGAACTAAAAGAGGTATGAGGCAATCTATATTCAAATTCTAAAATGATATGCTCCACTTCTAATTAGGAATGCACAATCTCTAAATCAATCCACAAAGACTTTGATAATACCTTTACCTACTGACAACATAGGCAACGAACTATAAAGTTTGCCACATCTATCTTCAAGCTGCTCTACCAATCATGCTTCCTCAAATCCCTATAGATCTTAGTTCTACTAGGGTGAAAAAAATATCTGAAGCTATGAGCCTTACTCAATATAATTTGAAACAAGTGACCAATCCTTGAAACACAAATATTGCTATCAAATTTCAGAATACCCTCATAATCTATGCTATCCCTTATGAACTTACCACTCAATGCCTAATCACGGATGACACAGTCTCATATCCTCAAATTGGCAACTCTTAATTTGCTCAAATAAGGTAACCTTTTGTTAACACTAGCAAGAATCTTCTTGGGGTCAAAAATATCAAGTTACATAATAAGGTTGTCCACAGACTGGAGATCCCATACAAATGACCTCCAAGAAACTAAACAAACTACCCATATTTATTGCCTGTCAACTTAAAGTATCTGTTACCATATTATCCTTACCTAGATAGTATAGAATTGAGATTTTATAATCCTTATGAAGCTCCACCCATCTATGCTGCCTAGAGTTATGCTCTATATAGGTCATTAGGTACTGAAGACTACAATGATTAATGTGGACAACATAATGCATTCCATAAAGATAATGCCTCTAAATCTAAAGCATAAACATTAATTATCGCTAACTCCAAATCATGAGTGGGGTAGTTATGCTTGTACACCTTTAATTTTCTCGATATATAAGCAATAAATCAAAACATAACCCAAACCAATACTAGAAGAGTCACACTATATAGTGAATCCCTCTCCATCAATAGAAAAATCCAATATAGGAGCTGAAGTGCGAAATTTCTTGAGCTTTCGAAAGCTCAACCCATAATCTTCTTACTACTGGAAAAGAAATTCCTTTTGGGTCAGTCTAGTCATTGGTGATACAATAGTAGAAAAAAACTCAATGAACTGCCTGTAGTAACCATCTAAATAAATGAAACTATAAACCTTAAATAAAGATGTAGTCGTGGGCCAAACACAAATATCCTTAATCTTTCTCACAACTACTATAATCCAAATCTTAGACCCCACATATACTAAGAATGTTATCGACTCAAGAAAAAACTCACACTTTGAGAATTTGGAAGAAATCTTATAATATCTCAAAATCTGGAACACAATCCTCAAATGCTACATATGCTCCTCCCTACTCCTCAAATACATAAGGATGTCATAGATGAATATAATCATGAAGGAAACTACGTAAGTCCTAAACACGTGATTCATAAAATTCACTAACACATCTAGGGCATTGGTAAACTCAAAAGACATTATCAAGACTCATAATGACAAAAATAAGTTTAGAAGACTATCTTTCTGATTTCCTTATCCCAAATCATCAACTAATGGTAATTTAACCTCAAGTCAATCTTAAAGTATTTTGATACTCTCAGAAGCATGTAAAATAAATCATTAATATAAGGTATAAGATACCTATTCCTTACTATCACCTTATAAAGTGGCATGTAATCAATAATCATACACAAGGAACCATCCTTTTTCTTCATAAACAAGACAGAAGCACCCCAAGGAGACATACTTGGCCTAGTAAAACACTTATCATGAATATGTTGAAGCTAAGAATTCATCTCCTTAAGCTTTGAATGATCTATATGGTATGGTACAATGGAAATAGGTTTTTTTCCTGACTCAATATCAATACTATACTCAATATCATGCTCAGTAGGAAGACATGGTAGATCAATTAGAAAACATTATGAAAATAACAGATTATAGGAAAAGATACAAGCGAGGGACTCTCCATTATAACATCGCAAATATAAGAGAGATAAGAATCAAAATCCCTTGATATAAGTCTCCTAGCAGAAACATAAAAAATAATCCTAGTCAGCTTACGACTAATAGATCCCTAAATCTTATTCAAATGTGTCTACTTATTATAGATAGTGGTTAAAGTTTTTTTTTGAGATTTTAATTGGCTATTGTGTGTAATCACTTTCATGGGTGATTCATTAGAAGTGGATCAAGTTTATAGATTATCTATTTTGATAATTCAAGAGTACAATACTCGGGTTGACCTTATTAAGCAAGATATGGTGGATTATTTTATAATTATGGGCATAAAATGATTCTCAGGTACCATGTGGTCTTAGGTTGTTTTAGCAATAATGTTTCCTTAGAAATATATACCATACCACCAATTGTGTGGAAGGATACTTTTAGCCAAACATCAATGGGGATTTTTCTTATTTTAGATAGGAGACTAGTATCTAAAGGTTTTATATGTTCTATTACTTATGTCTATAATATTAATGTTGAGATCCATTTTCTTTATATTGTTCCTATTATTCTTAAGTTTCTTGATTTTTTTTACTACTAACCTTCCTTGCCTTCCTCCTTAGCATGATATTAAGTTTGTGATTGACCTTGAGCTACACAACCGACCAATTTCTATGGCACATTATTGTAAGTCTCGTATCAAGCTTAAGGATTTAAATTTTACGCTTTAGGATCTTCTAGGTAAGGTTTTTTTTAGGCCAAGTGTATCGACTTAAGGTTCTCCTATTCTATTCTTGAATTAAAAAGTTCATTATAAAAAGATGTGTATCAACTACAAAGCCACTGAATAAGGTGACGGTGATGAATAAGTTTCCTATTCCTTGTATCAATTATTTTTTGACAAACATTAGGGTACAATAGTGTTTTCCAATATTTCCTTAAGATTTTGTTAGTATCCATTGAGGACTCGAGTAGAGGACATCCCTAATATAGTCTTTAAAACTTATTATGGCTATTATGAGTTCCTAGTGATGTATTTTAGGTTGAACAATGACCCAACAACATTCATGAACTAGATGAATCACATTTTAATGCCCTTATTTGAATCTTTAGTTTTTAATTTAATCAATGATATTCTTTTCTATTTGAGATGTAGGAATGAGCACAAGCAATATTTGGGGACTATTCTCCACACTTTCAGAGACCATAGGTTGTTTTACAAATTCTTAAATTATAAGTTCTATATAGATTCCATAGAATTCCAAGGACACATAGTGTTTAAGGATATGATTATAGTAGATCCATAAATGATTAAGGGTATTTGTAATTGGTCCAGACCATATCTCTTGCAAAAAATTATAGTTTTATTGGGTTAGTAGGCTACTATAGGTTGTTCATCGAAAGGTTTGATACTATTGTCATGCCTATGAATAGATTAGCTCAAAAGAGGTTTCATTTCAATGGTTCAATAAGTGTCAGTCAATTTTTCTAAAGCTCAAGGGCTTCCCACTTCAACTCTAATTTTTACTCTTTCTGTTGAGGGCTATAATTTTATAGTTTATTTTTAATTGTTCTATTGTTATCTTAGGTTATGTTTATACATAGCTAGACTAAAATATTTCTTATTCTTTGTGACAATCTAAAGTGTACAAGCCGCAACTAACCTTCTCTTTATTTGTAGTTAGCAGTAATGCTTAAAATTTTGATGCATTATATGTATGGTGATTGTTGAGAGATATTAACAAACTATTACTATATTTAGTACATTATGAACTAAAGAGTGAATAATTTAAATAGTTCAGGTTGATTGAGTTTCTGAAGTACTATGCTATATCAGTTCTATACCATCTAGACAAGGTGAATATGGCGTAAGCTACCTTGAGATTAAAGGAAATAAGTATGGGTAGTTTACCTTCTATTTAAGTTTTAGCATAATTTTTAGACTTGGACATTTACACCCTAACCAACCTAATAAATCAACTTGATATTTTAGACTACAGGAGGATTTATGCTAGTGTAGATGTTAGGTCAACCTTGTTGGAGTAGATTCTAGGCATTCATTTTCAGGATAGTCAACTTTGAGCCATTTATGACCAGGTTCTCAGTGTTGAGTCTATGAGGGATACCTTATATTTTGAGGACATTTTGTGATTATATAGTTGCATTTGTGTTTTAAGGTTGGAGACTTGATTAATTTGATACTATTAGAGGCTCATAGCACCAGATATTCTATTCAATCTGGGATAGCTAAGTTTTTTAGATATTTAAGGTATCATTATTGGTGGAGTGGTATAAAAAAGGATGTAGCATAGTTCATATCTCATTGTTTGTGCTGCCAGTTGATAAAATTTGATCATTTGATACTTTGTGGCTTGATTTAGAGGCTACCCATTCTTGACTAGATGTATGAGTAGGTCACCATGGACTTTTGAGTGGGATACCCCAAACTTCTCAATATTTTAATAGCATTTAAGTTATCATAGATAGGTTGAACAAATCTTCTTATTTCATCTCTACTGATATTTTCTTTAGTATTAAGAGTTATTAGCTCATGTCAATATTCGTGAGATAGTTCATTCTTATATGTTACCCATATCCATTTACTTCTAGATTTAGGGGGATTTTTATACTCAGGTGGACCTTAGTACTGCTTTAAACCCCTAGATATACTAAGAAAAAGCTATTTATGTAATGTAAGATGTGATATACACATGCATTATGGACTTTGAAGGCCAGTGAGAGAAACATTTATTGTTAGAAGATTTTATTTATAATAATAGCTACCATTAGAGGATTAGTATAGCACCATTTGAGGCATTGTACGGTAGTCATTCACAATCTTTATTTTGTTGGTTTGAGACTGTCAAGGTTTTACATTGTGGAGACAGCTTGCTTTATGAGTTTTTAGATTTGGGTTTGGTGATTAATGATAGGTTGCAAATGGCTCAAAGTTGGCCAATGAATTATGTTGGTTGGACTTTGTAGTTTCATGTTTAGACTTGCGTGACTGGGTTTTCCTTTACCTGCTACCCTGGAAGGGTATAATTAGGTTTTCAATGAGGGGAAAGCTCAGGCCCAGGCATATATTTCCATGAAATATACATCGAATTATTAGGGAGGTATCTTATGATCTGGCCTTATCCCTAGACGTTTTAGCCGTTAAACTAGCTTTCAATCTATTTATGTTGCAGTGCTATATTTTGGATGAGTCGTACGTACTTCATTGTGATTTAATTCATTTGTATAAGAGTTTATTTTTTTGAGGAGCAAGTTTCTATATATTTAAGAGTGATGGTTGTATTCTATGGATATTCGAGTGGTTAAGTTTCAGTAGAAATACTATCAAGTAGAAGAGGCTACCTAGGACTTTGATAGTAAGGTATAGCCCAGTATCTCTACCTATTTAGCTTTAAGATATTTCTTAATCCTTTACTTTTGCAGACAAAAATCCTTTTTGTAGTGGGTATTGTAACAACCCTCAAGATTATTTCCTATATTTTAATTCCTTTTCAATGTTTAGAGATTTTCTATAGCTGGGCCAAGTTATTTATGACTTTAGGAAATAAAAGTTCAGTCACTAGAAAATTTTCTTCAATTTTTGAGTCAATTCCATCTTTTTGAGCTATTGATTTTAAGAAAATGGCATAGTGCCTAAACTTTAAGTAAATGTGTAACATCTCACAAGCTCTTAGCTATGCTTCTAACCATTCATCTTATGTTTATAGGCCCAAAAATAAATATTTTAACAATAGATAATTGTCATGAGTATTTACGCAGTGGATAAAGTGCTTTCTATGCAAATAATAGTTATAGGAAAGGTTTAGGGCAAAGTTGAATTGTGAAAGCACTTTTATCAGTTGCATTTTAGTATTTGATCCTAAAAGGATCAATTTCAAATGTGTACAACTTCTAGAATTTATAGTGTTTTGGAAATCATAACCGATCAAATAAAAGGTATTTGAGTACAAATATTTGAGGTCACTGTGATGCTAAAATCTTATTTTTCCTTCAGTTTCTTAGGGTAAACTGATCCTATAACTTGCACTAAAATTTTTTTCCTCATTCGGCAACATGAACTCATCCTTCCCTCTTCTACCAATCTCTTAAGAACACCAAAATAAAGTGTTTCTCCCAAAATTCCACATCAAGGGCTCTAAACTCAAAGTTTCTTTCAAGAAATCAATGAGTTCAGGTAAGTGGGTGGTCAATGAGGATATCCTTTCATAATCATAGACAAATTATAGTTTTAATACATGATTCCATTAATTTCCATAAATTAAGGATTTTACACAATTATGATTCAAGCTTAAATTAAGTTCTTAAAGACATATTTACATTCATGAAATGTTTTAATTATTATTTATGAACTCTTATGGCCATATTAGTGTATTCATGTCATGCTCAAATTCATGCATGATTTCCATGGATTTAGCTAAGTATTTAAAGTAATATGACATAGGTATATATGATATATCTATTGTTAAGACTACTACATATGATTATTGATAAGTACCAAATTTTTCTCTCATTTACATCCAAAAGTCTCGTACACTACAATTAATTAATTATTAACATGAGGCTAATTCTTTATTGATATACATCAATTATCAGTTTTGGTGCTCTTGTAGGAAATTTGATGAAAATGAGTTGAGACAAAGCTGGAACAAAAGTAAAGTGGGCTAGTAGAGAAAAAGAATTGAAGATCGGACCCAGGAGGAGAACCTCAGGTGCCGTGATCAATATTTGAGTGTTATGATCATGGTCAGTCATGAAAGTCAGAGTCCAGCAATCATGATATGATGTTATGCGATTGCGGAGTCGTAACCATAACTGAAGGATGGCGATAAAATAGGATCAAAATGATCAGTGGAAAAAATTGAATTTCACATAGCTA
This sequence comes from Capsicum annuum, assembly GCF_002878395.1. Lineage (NCBI taxonomy): Eukaryota > Viridiplantae > Streptophyta > Magnoliopsida > Solanales > Solanaceae > Capsicum > Capsicum annuum. The sequence goes on along the minus strand of NC_061113.1, from coordinate 102,525,798 downwards.
AATACAAAAATACAAAAAGCTAAACCCTTTCACAATTTTAGCATCTTTACTTAATTTTTCCTATTTGAAGATTTCAGCATAAGTTTATGAGTAAGGAAAAATTGAGGAGTGTTCTTATGAGAAAATTTATCTTTATTAATTGTACTTGAAGTTGAGATTTTACTTATTTTGCTTTTCAATGGAAGAGTTGAATGGAAATTTGGGTGTATCTCTTCTCTTTAATTCCGTGAGTAGCTAAATTTATATCTTAGTGTGATGCTTAAATAGGTGGTGGTTAATGTGTAGGTGTTGATTGTTAGTAAAAATATTTATTTAATTATTTTGGGTTTCACTTTTATCCAATGTTTGAATTGAGAATTTAGAACTAAAACTTAAATTGCCTAAGGATCTCAAATAATACTTAAAAGAGGGATATGGGTAAGGGATATTTGTGATCAACAATTTGAAGTAGCTTAATTGTTAGCATCATCTTAAAAAAAAGGGTGTTAGATGAGTTATCTATGTTCGGAAGCATCATCTGAGAAATAAGGATGCTCACTTGAGGTAATGGATTGGTAATCTTGTCATGGTCATATGGTGTTAGAATGAATCTATGAGTGGAATTTAGTGTTTTATTGAAAGGTTAACACTAAGACCATAAATCTAGCCTACCCAAAAACCGTATCTAAAACTTGGATTAACTCTTTATTACCCATGTATGTATGATATCCAAGCTAACATAATCCAAAAGTTCCCCTTAATTTGGTATACCTTTCAATTGTGTAATCTCTTGTTACTATTGTTTTCAAAAATTATGTTCAACAAAGTGTCAAATCAAAATCCTGCCAATTTACATTTATGTTTTATTTAAAAGTTGCATTACAGATTAATGCAATTTTAAATATCAACACACATAAACTTTGAAAGCTAGTTCAAACTACTAGTGGATTCGTCCCTAACTCTTATTTGGTATATATGAACAAAGTCCTCCTTACACTTAATTAGACATGTAAGTTTAGCATTATCAAAACTGGTTATTGCTAGGTAGTGGAACATAGTTTACACTTGTGTAGTGTTGTTAGTTAACTTAGGTTAGCCCTAGTCTACTAGTTTACTTTGTTTCTTTTTTTTGTCTTATGCTTAGGTGATTTAATAAAATATGCATCACAATGAGCCAAAATTGGAGATATGATGGCTCATTTAATGGGCATATAAGAGATATTGATTATCTTGATAATGTCGGTTTTCTAGTTCCACCCGCATTCCACCGACAGAAAGCAATAGAGAATTTGATTAAACAAGTGTAATGCTCCATCTAGTTCAAATGAATGGTCTATTTGGGGGTCATTATAATAAAGACACGAATTTACATTTGAAAAACATCATTGACATGTGATTTCTTTTGATATTGCTCATTTATCTCCAGAGTTCATCCAATTATGAGCTTTTCCATTTTCTTTAACGGGAACGGTGGTGTTATAGTTGAGATTTCTACTCTCTGGGTCTATTACGTCTCTGGTCAAGATTTTAGAGGCCTTTTTGGATCAATATTTCCCACTTTCTAGAATGCTAAAACTAAGGGATGAAATTACTAATTTTTGTCAATTTTGTGATAAGCCCTTATATGAAGTGTGGCAAAGGTTGAATGACAAAATCATGCAATGCCTGAGCTATGAAGTGGCGGAGAAGATGCGTCTCCAAATACTTACAAGTTCATTAGACTAATTTAATAACCCCATGGTTGATAATTCTTATATAGGGTATCTTTTAATGTTTTTTATGGGGATGCATCAAATTTATTGAATCAATTGATGAAGCTTTCAAGAGGTTGGCACACAAGAGATGCCAAGGTGGTCATGGGGCCGCTATCCGCAATTTTTATGGTTCAAGGAAAAAGGATAAGGGATGAAGAAGGAGATAAAAATATGGACAAAGTAATAACCCAACTCAACATTTTTACCTAACATGTTATGGTGACTTGTCTTGGAGCAGTTAATTCTATTGTGTTAAAAAGCATTGGGTGTATAAAGATGAGGAAACGGAGGCAGGTAATGAATAAATAATCTTTTTTTGTCAAATCATGCCATGGTTTTCCACTTTACCCATAAAAGGAAAGGTGGGTATCAAGGTCGGAACTATCGAGAAAGGAACAAAAATAAAGATATTTTGGTTTAAATTTTGAAGGATGTTGAAGGGACTGACTTAATGGTAAGGAAAATAAGAAGTGATTTCTCTCAAATAAACCAAATGATGATATCTCATTCAATATCCATCAAGTAATAAGAGGCACAAGTGGATCAACTATCAACATATGTTAAGGCTAGACAAAGAGAGGGAAAACCTAGTAATGCAGTGTCCAATCCAAAACATAATTCTCACATCAAGGCTATCGTCACTAGCTATGGTCGATCTCTTTATGAGAAGGTTGTTGATTTTGGTAAAAACTCCAATGATAAGGCAAGTGATGGTTAAGCTAATATGAAAAATAAGAAGTTAGATAATCCAAGTAATGAGGCTCATAAGCCCAATAAAGCAATTGGTGAGCAACTGAAGGTCGTGGAAGAAGAGAGTAAAAGAGAAGATCCTCGTAGAGTGGTTATGGGTGATGATTAGAAAGTGAATAAAAATCAAATTATAAAATTGCCATCAATTAAAATTCCTCTCCTATTCCCACAAAGGCTCAACAGAAATATGTCAATGCCAAATTCAAGATGTTTCTTGAGAAATTTAGCAACCTATCAATCAATATTATGTAGATAGATATTTCGTAACAAATTTCGGGGCATGCTAAATTCATGATAGACTTGGTCTCCAAAAAGCAAGTTGTAGATTGCAAAACCATAGAGGTGACTCATAATTTTAGTGTTATCATGTCAAGCAAAATAGTATTGAAGAAGGAAGATCTAGGTAAATTCACCATCCCTTACACCATTGTGATAGTTAATTATGCTAAAGCATTGTATGATCTTTGCGCAAGAATTAACTTTATGCCATTTTCCATGTTTTGCAAGTTGGGTTTGGGTACTCCTAAGACTACCACCATGAGACTATTGATGGCTGATAGCTCAATGAAGAAACCGATTGGGGAGTTATATAATGTGTTGGTGAAAGTTTATCAATTTATATTTCTTGTCGACTTTGTTATCCTTGATTGTTCGATTGATCATAAAGTTCCAACAATTCTTGGTAGACCATTTTTATCCATCGAAAGAGAAGTAGACGATGTTGAGTGTGGAGAGATTAAATTTTAGGTAAATAATGAGAAGGTCACCTTAAATATATGAAAGTCCATGAAGAAACCTATGGACTTGCTAGTGATCTCGATAATTGATGTCATTAATAAGAAAATGATGAACACAAGTTATGTGAATCTTCTAAATGAACCCCCTAGTGGGTATATTTTAGAACATCGAGAGTGAAGAAATTAAAGGATATGGTGAGGTGGTTACTTCAATGATGGGTCTTGGATCTTACACAAAGAATCTAGCTAGATTGGGTCTAGACTTGAAGAACTATGCAAGTCTGACCGCCAAGTATTCCATCATTGAACCTCTCCAAATTAAGTTAAAATTGTTTCCATGCTACCTCTGGTATAGTTCTTGGGTGATAATAATTAATTTCTAATCATTATTGTGGGTTATTTTGAGCCTTGCCGAGTGAAAGCCTTGAAAGATACTGTAAAGAAGTATACCTGTGCTATAGGATAGGCTATAGAGGATATTATAGGCATAACTCCCAGAATTTTCACACAAAATCAAGTTAGAAATCTATCATGTCCCAAGTGTGGAAAATCAAATGAGACTCAACCCACTAATAAAAGAAGTGGTAAGGAAAGAAATTACAAAGTGGCTTTATGTAGTTGTTAGTTACCCAATCTCAACTAGGTCATGGGTGATATCGATGCAATAAGTTCCAAAAAATAGTGGAATGAAGGAAGTACTAAATAAAAATAAGGACCTTGTCCCTGTCTGTCCAGTCACAGGTTGGAGGGTGTGTATGGACTACAAAAAGTTAAAGTTATAGACCGAGAAGGATCATTTCCCCATGACATTTTGTAATACCCCGTATATTTCTAAGAACCTCCTATCCTCTGATTCATATTTGAGTACATGAATTAGGATGAGTATCCTAGTGATAATAGAGCTTATTATGTGTTAAGCATGATCATAAGAGTCACTTAGAGTAATCCAAGCTAAGAACTTTTGAATCCACCAAGTTTTCATGTGTGATTTCACATAGGTCATCTTTGAATTAGAATAACTTAGTTTATAGGTGGTATTTTTGCATATTTACACCCTCCAAATTCTAGGGAGTTTAATAAGCTTTCCATCGATACCATATTCACCTAAAACGGACACCCGGTGAAGAAGTTATGGAAATTTAAAGTTTCAGCAGTGTCATTTCAGTTAGTGGCACGTCGCGCCGTAAGAAAAAATGACATTTGTTAATTTTGAGTATCTCTCTGCAATTCCACCATGTCATGGTGAGTTTCCAGGTCATAAACATGGGGCAATGAAATATCTCTGCATTGCGTAGAGGGCCCAAATCGGGTAATTTTCATAGAAATTAAATGACGCATCTGGAGGGGTATTTGGGTCATCTTTCCACCCCTATATATTCAATAAACTTGGAATTTAGCCCCAATCCAACCATATTATACTCTCTTTTCTCAAAATTATCTCTAGAACCCCATAGGGTTTTCATAGGAGCTACAAGATTCAAAGGATTTCACCGTAAATTTTCATGGATTTTCCATCTAAGGTATATGTAGTGTTCATCTATGGAGCCATTTCATTAATAGAGCTCAAGAACCATGTTTTAAATATTATTTTCTGATTGTCTTATTATGATATGACCATGTACATGTTGATGATTATTGTTTAAGTTACAAGATAATATCTAAAGGTGTTTTCATGAAGTATATGTGTTCGTTAGTTGAAATCCATGAACATTATGTGGTTTAAAATGGGGAAATTCATCAAAAACACACCTAAGCTAAAAGAATGCATGCAAAGTGTTTGATAAAATGCTTAAGGTGATATGATTTGTGTCCCATGATTTAATAGTGCTTAAATGACAAGTCCATACTCTATGCTTTATGATTTCACATGAATTCTATGTGATTCATATGCATTGTTGTTGTGATATGGATTGAGTATGATATTGAAGCTATGCAAGTGTAGACATATTGTATGAATTGCTCTTCCATACATAATATGTTGAGAACTATGCTTAGTGTGAAATCCCTTACTTATGATATGGTGAATTATGGACTCCATTTTTATGATCAAGTCTGTTATGTGGGTCAGTTTCCTTCCATCGAGTCCTGGGGGTACTTGTACCCAAAAAATATAGTTGTGTGCCTAGAGCCATGTCAGATTATCATGATAATCTCAGTCAAGCCATGATCTATAGAGCTCACGTTCTACAGCCCAGTTCGGTCGCCCAAATAAGTAGAGTGCCATTTCCTGTGCTATTAGTGGGCAACGCCCAAACAGACTCTATGCTTTTCAGACATGACAGGATCAAGAAAATTCTCCTGATGTCATTATTGGTATGTTGCAGATTTTCGATGTTCATGTTTACACTTTGCTAGATCCAGGTAATTCCTTGTCTTTTGTTACTCCTTTTATAGAAGGCAATTTCGAAATCAATCTCAAAATTTTAGCAGAGCCCTTTTCAGTCTCTACCCCAGTGGGTAAAACTATCATAGCTCGATGGGTATATAGGAACTGGCCGATTATGATATTTTAGAAAGCCATGTCAGCAGATTTAGTCGAGTTAGAGATGACTAATTTTGATGTCATTCTTCGAATGGATTGGCTTCATTCCTGATGTGCTATAGTCGACAGTAGAAATAGGATAGTTCAGTTTTAGTTCCCGAATATGTCCGTCCTAGAGTGGAAGGGTAATACTTTATCTTTCAGGGTTCGGCTTGTTTCCTACCTTCGGGCAAGGAAAATGATTTCTAAGGGATGTCTTTATTATCTCGTTCATGTTAAAGACTCTGCTTTAGAATCTCCTAGCTTTGAATTAATCCCAATGGTTAACGAATATTCAGATGTCTTTCCCAAAGATCTTCAAGGCATTTCTCCCAAAAGGGAAATAGACTTTGGCATTGACATTATTCTAGATACTCAACCTATTTTTATTCCACCATACAAAATGGCACCGGCAGAACTCAGACAACTAAAGGATCAGTTGAAGGATCTCTTAGATAAGAGATTCATTAGAGCCAACTTTTCCCCGTGGGGCACACCAGTCTTATTTGTGCTCATGAAAGATAGTTCTCTTAGGATGAGTATTGATTACCATCAACTCAACAAAGGTACGGTCTAGAAAAAGTATCCTCTTCTTAGAATAGATGACTTGTTTGACCAACTTCAGGGTGCCAGTTATTTCTCCAAGAAAGACCTCAGATCAGGCTATCATCAACTCAGAGTTAGAGAATATGACATCCTAAAGATAGCTTTTCGTGCTCGGTATGGTCACTTCGAGTTCCTAGTTATATCCTTTGGTCTTACCAATGCCCTAGTAACTTTCATGGACTTGATGAACCGTGTGTTTCGGTAGTACTTAGACATGTTCATCATAGTCTTCATAGATGATATCCTGATCTATTTTTTCATATAGCATGATCATTCAGACCATCTTAGGATTATTCTTCAGACTCACAGAGATCACTAGCTATTCACCAAATTCTGTAAGTGTGAGTTTTGGCTAAGGCCAGTAGCATTCCTTATCCATATTATTTCCGGTGATGGCATTAGAGTAGATCTTCAGAAGACCGAAGCAGTAAGAAATTGGCCTCACCCTATCTCTCTATCTAATATTAAGAGTTTCTTGGGTTTTGTTGGCTATTACAGATGATTTGTTGAGGGATTTTCTTCTATTGCATGCCCTATGTCCATATTGACTCAGAAGAAGTTCAAGTTTCAGTGGTCAGATTCTTGCGAGAAGAGTTTTTAGGAGTTGAAGACTCGACTCACCTCAGCTCCAGTTCTAGCTCTTCCAGATAGTCTAGACGGTTTCGTAGTCTATTATATTGCATCCAGAGTGGGTCTAGGTTATGTCCTCATGCAATATGGAAAGGTCATAGACTATGCCTCCAGGTAGTTAAAGCCCTACGAGAAGAATTATCCTACTCAAGATCTTGACTTGGTAGCCGCAGTAGTTGCCTTAAATATTTGAAGGCATTATTTCTATGGGGTTCATGTGGACGTCTTTACAGATCATAAGAGCCTTTAGTTTGTCTTTTCTGAGAAGGATCTCAATCTTCATCCGAGAAGGTGGTTAGAGCTCTTGAAAGATTATGACATGAGTGTCCTTTATCATCCGGGCTAGGCCAATGTTGTGGCTTACGCTCTCAGTAGACTCTCCATGGGTAGCGTTTGTCATGTTGAGGATAGCAAGAAGAAAATAGCTCAAGAAATCCATCAGCTTGCAAGACAAGGTGTTCGTTTAGTTGGTTCTTTAGAGGGTGGTGTATGTGTTTAGGATAGTTCAGAGTTATCTCTAGTTTTTGAGGTGAAAGAAAAGCAAGACAGAGATCCTATCCTTGTTAAGTTAAAAGAGTCAGTTCAAAATCAGAAAGTAGAGGTTTTCTATAAAGGGGGAGATGGGGTTATTAGTTGTCAGGGTCATCTCTATGTTCTAGGTGTAGATGATTTAAAGCAGCGAATTCTTACAGAAACGCATAGTGTGCGATACTCTATTCATCCAGGGGCCATTAAGATGTACCGCAACCTACGGGAGATCTATTGGTGGAATGGAATGAAGAGATATATTGCAGAGTCTGTGGCTAAGTACTCTACATGTTAGCAGGTTTAGATAGAGCATCAGAAACCTAGTTATTTCAAATAGCAGTTCACCATTCCTACTTGGAAGTGGGAAGAAGTGAACATGGACTTTGTGATGGGTTTGCCTCAAACTCGACATCAGCATAATTCAGTTTGGGTCATTGTAGACAGAATGAGAAAGTCATCTCATTTCCTTCTAGTCCATACCTCTTATTCTGCCGAGGATTATGCCAAACTCTACATTAGGGAATTAGTCATATTACACGGTGTTCCATTATCTATCATCTCAGACAAAGGTACCTAGTTCACCTCTCACTTCTGGAAAGCATTCCAAAAGAGTCTTGGTACCCAAGTTCATCTCAGTGCATCTTTTCAGCCTCAGCCAGATGGCCAAGAAGAAAGGACCATTTAGACTCTTGAAGATATGCTAAGGGTGTGTGCAATTGATTTTAAGGGAAGTTGGGATGATCACTTGCCTTTGATTGAGTTTGGATACAAAAATAGCTATCATTCCAGTATTAAAGTGGCTCTGTTTGAAGATCTCTATGGTAGGAGGTACAGATCGCCAATCAGCTGGTTCAAAGTTAGTGACGCCTCAGTCATAGGGCCTGACTTAGTAGTCCGTGCCTTAGAGAAAGTCCAGTTAATCAGAGAAAGACTTCAGGCTGCTCAAGGCTGATAGAATTCGTATGCTGACATTCATAGAAAGGATATCAAGTTCGAGGTTGACGACTATGTCTATCTAAAGATCTTTCCCATGTAGGGAGTAAAGCGGTTCGGCAAGAAGCGAAAGCTCAGTCCCTTCAAGATTCTCAGTCGCTTAGGCAAGGTATCTTATGAGCTCAAATTGCCTTCAGATATAGCCTCAGTTCATCCAGTATTTCATGTCTGTTTCCTCAAGAAGAGTATAGGTGATCAATTAGTCGTAGTCCCTATTCAGAGCATTGTCAATCAGAACAATCTCTTCTATGAAGAAATTCTAGTCGAAATTCTAGACTATCAGACTCGTAGACTAAGGAACAAAGAAGACCCTCTAGTCAAAGTTCTTTGGTGAAATTAGTCCGCTGAGGGAGCTACTTGGGAAGCAGAAGCAGACATGCATACCAAGTATCCTCACCTCTTCTCCGCCAATCCAGATCAAGCTTAAGGTAATAGTTCTCCTGAAGCTTATTCAGTTTCCCGTTCAGTATTCTATACAACTTGGTATTCAGTTCATGCTCATGTTTCATCACAAACTGATATGAAGTACCATTGCATATTCAATAATTTATTCATGTATACGTCTAGTGTATAATCATGCATCAAATAGGCATTCTCATTAGGATAACTCAGTTATCAAAAATCTCAGTTATGCATTCATGAATCAGTTACTCATGCATCAGATATGCATGTCCCGCATGATATGTCTAGCTTATAAGTTATGTACGTCAAGAGATCATGTCCCAGTAGTGTATGTCTTGTACGTACTCCAGTTTATCATCTCTCCTCATTTCAGTCAGTCTCATTCGAGGACGAATGTTTCCAAGGGGGAGATAGTATATTACCTCATATATTTCTAAGCTAGAAAATGAACTGTTGTTCCTACACTTGAAACCTACTATACTGTGATTCATATTTGAGTATATGAATTAGGATGAGTACCCTAGTGATAATAGAGCTTATGATGTGTTAATCATGATCATAAGAGTCACTTAGAGTAAGCCAATTTAAGAACTTTTGAATCCACCAGGTTTTCGTGTGTGATTTCATATAGGTCATCTTTGAATGAGAATAACTTGGTTTATAGGTGTTATGTTGTCATATTTATACCTTTCAAATTGAAGAGAATTGAATAGTCGTTCTGTCGATACCAAATTCACCTAAAACGGACAACCGGTGAAGAAGTTATGGCGACTTAAAGTTTCAACAGTGTCATTTCAGTCAGTGGCGCGTCGCGCGGTAAGAAAAAAAGATGTTTGTCAATTTTGAGTATCTTTCTGCAATTCCACCACATCACAATGAGTTTCTAGGTCATAAATAGGTGGCAACGAAATATCTCTGCGTCGCGTCGAGGGCCCAAATCGGGTAATTTTCACAGAAATTAAATGACACATCTAGAGGGGTATTTGGGTCATCTTTCCACCCCTATACATTCTATAAACATGGTATTTAGCCCCAATCCAACTAAATTATACTCTATTTTATTAAAATTCTCTCAAGAACCCCATAGGGTTTTCATAGGATCTTCAAGATTCAAAGGATTTCACCGTAAATTTTCATGGATTTTCCATCTACGGTATGTGTAGTGTTCATCTATGGATCTATTTCATTCATAGAGCTCAAGAACCATGTTTTAAAGATTATTATGTGATTGTCTTGTTGTGATATGACCATGTACATGTTGATGATTGTTGTTTAAGTTTCAAGCTTATATCTAAAGGTGTTTTCATGAAGTATATGTGTTTGTTAGTTGAAATCCATGAACTTTATGTTATTTAAAATGGGGAAATACATGATAACACACCTAAGATAAAAGAATGAATGAAAAGTGTTTGATAAAATACTTAAGGTGATAAGATTCGTGTCCCATGATTTAATAGTTCTTAAATGACAAGTCCATGCTCTATGCTTTATGATTTCACATGAATTCCATGTGATTCATATGCATCGTTGATGTGATATGGATTGAGCATGATATTGAAGCTATGCAAGTGTACACATATTGTATGAATTTCCCTTTCATACGTAAGATGTTGAGAACTATACTTAGTGTGAAATCCCCTACTTATGATATAGTGAATTGTGGATTCCATTTTTATGATCAAGTCAGTTATGTGAGTCAGTTTCCTTCAATCGAGTCCTGGCTGTACTTGTACCCAAAATATATAGTTTGTGCCTTGATCCATGCCACGTTATCATGATAATCTCAGTCAAGCCATGATCTATAGAACTCAGTCAGTCATGTGACTTCGAAAATCTCAGAAACCTCATGATCTTAATAAATTCTTAGAGAGTAGTACTATTTCATCAGTCAACGGAAGTCAGTTACTCAGACCATGCATAGACAGTTAAATTATGTTCAATCTCTTAATATAGGAGTAGAAGTTAGTACCGAGTGAACCCAAGGATGAGAACGCACGTGCCAGTTTAGGGTGTAATTCTTGGTAGTTATTCCTGTGTTCCAGAACTACATAGCCAGCGTAGGTTGAGACATCTTAACCTGTCAGATTAGGGTTGATGAGGTTGCTTAACCTGTCAGTTTAGGGTTCCCACCGTTCTCATTCGAGTACGTGCAGCTAAAGGGTCACTCACAGTTGTCCTTACAAGTGGCGCAACATTGACACCCATCCAATCGGGGTAGAGATTGGACCCCAACTTAGCTATAAGCATTATTGGGTCATGTCGGTTAAACAACTACCTCCCACAGTTTCATTCCCAGTATCAGTAAAAGAACTAAGGTAGTTCTTCAGATTTCAGTACACAAAGACTGCCAATTATAGTTAATTCAGTTACAGTATGGTACTCACGTAGTTCCATCAGATTCAGGACTATAAGACACAGTCATCCATGTTATCAAAATTCTAGTATCAGTCATGTTAGATAACAATAAACCATGTATTAGCATACAGATGTTGAAATCACGTATTCACGATCTCAGTTACTATATAGGCATGTTTGCACTCTTACGTTCATATTATTCAGCCAGTTAGTATTGTGAATGCATGTAAACCCTTTTGTATTTAGCCTACCTCACTCGTATACTCAGTACTTTTATTTGTACTGATGCATTTGTACTATGATGCTTTCTTATATGTTACACCATAGGCTTAGAGTCACGAGTTCCAGATCAGGAGTAGCAGTAGCATTCCAGTACGCAGAGTGCTAGTGAGTCCTCATCTATTCAAGGATGATATTATTTTACTTCATTCATTATTTCAGTTTAGTATTGCTAGACGGAGTTAGTTTGACACATGTTCCTTCAACTCCTTATTAAGACAGTATTTAGAGGCTTTCAGATTTAGTTTAGATTTGATTCAGACTTCAGTTGCTTAGGGTATTTGTCACCCATATGGATGTTATGTTTTGTTTGACACTTTATTTAGTTAAACCTTATGGCCTATTGTTTATGTTTTTCATATTTTACATGTATATTATGTAGTGTACAGGTACAAATATCAGTTATGAGTTAGCTTGTGGTCCTTCATTATTAGAAGCACCGCATAGCATTCCGATTCAGAAAATTAGGGTATTACATATTTATGGATCAAATACAGGATAGGCTAGCCGATAGGGGTGGTGTTACATTCTTAATGGTTAGTTGGGGTACAATTAAGTTTGCATTTCCCTAGAAGACCAAAAAAGGACAAGTTTCACTTGCCCTTATGGCTCATTCTCTTTGAAGTGCATGCCATTTGGGTTTGTAATGCTCTGACAATATTCCAATGATGTATGTTATCTATTTTTATGGATATGATGAGGGATTCTGTGGAGGTATTCATGGATGACTTCTCCGTAGTTCGCCAGTCATTAGAGTCATAGTTTGCTCACTTAAACAATGTTCTAGAAAGGTGTGTGAAAACTAATATAGTCTTCAATTTTGAAAAATACCACTTTATGATTAAGGAGAAAATTGTTCTTGGTCATAAAATCTTAAGGGAAGGTATCCATGTAGACCAAGAAAAAGTCAAGGTAATTGCTAAGTTACTGCCTCCTATCTCTGTGAAGGGTATTAGAAGCTTCCTTGGTCATGCGAGTTTCTACGGATGATTCATCAAACATTTCTCAAAGATTGCCCATCCTTTGTGCAAATTCCTTGAAAAAGAGGTAAAATTAGAATTTGATGATAAGTGTATGAAGGCATTTAATCATCTCAAGGAACTCTTTATTATGGATCCTATTATTTTTTCCCTGGATTATTCCTCGCACTTTGAACTATGTTACTCTAGGTATGGTACTACGCCAACAAAAAAAGAAGTTGTTCCAACAAAACTACTATGCAAGAAAATCATTGTATGATGCCTAATTTAACTATATAGTTATAGATCAAGAGTTTTTTATGGTGTATGATTTGGAAAATTTTAGAACTTACTCATTAGGTATGACAATTGTTGTGCAAACTAATCACACCGCTCTTAGATACCTCATGGCAATGAAAGAGGCTAAATCTCTCTTGATTAGGTAGATCTCTCTCTTGCAAGTGTTTGATTTTGAGGTAAAGGAGCAAAAAGGTTGTGAAAACAAAGTATTTGACCATGTTTCTTTCCATGAAACTAATCATGAGAAGGTGGGTGAGATTGAGATTGATGACATCTTCCCTGATGAAATAGTTATGTCAATCTCGAGAAATGTTGCACCTTAGCATGCCGATTATGCTAATTATGTTATAAGTGATGTGCTTCCCTATGATCTTAATTATCATAATGGTTTTTATTTGATGTAAGAAGCATTTTTGGGAAAAACTATTTTGGTTTAGGGAATGCACGAAAGGTATGTTTCATCGATGTGTTATGAAATCTAAAGTTGAAAGATTCTTTCAAGTTTGTCACCCCTCCCCTTTCGGTTGTCACCATGGGGGATTCAAACCACCACCATTCTTCAAAGTTGTTATTATTGGTCTATCATTCATAGGTATGCTATTGAGATGGTCGAATCATGTCATAAATTCCAATGATAAGGAGGTGTTTCGAGAAGGCATGAGATTTCCCTTAGACCTAATCTCAACGTTGATCTATTCGATGTTTGGGGAATTTATTTGATGGGCACATTTGTGAGATGTTTTGGTAATAAATACATCTTAATGGTGGTTTACTATGTCTCAAAATTGGTAGAGTTTGTGGCTCTCCTAAACTACGAAAGCAAGAGCAACACAGTTTTTTGATGAATTACATCTTTACAAGGTTCAGAATGTCGCAAGCCATTATTAGTGAAGAAGGCTCATATTTTTACAATTGGGTTTTTGGCTCTTATTGAAAAATATGGAGTGAAGCATAGGTCTGCTACCCTATATAACCCTCAAATGAGTGGCCAAGTTGAGGTGTCAAACTGGGAAATCAATTCTATCCTTGAGAAAACCATGAATGTTGGCAACAAAATTAAACGGGAGAACTAGATGATGAGCTTTAGGCATATGGGATGGCTTAAAAACCACAATTGGCATGTCCCCCTACCAGTTGGTGTTTGAAAAGGCATGTCACTTCCTCATTTAACTAGAGCATAAAGCTTTATGAGATTTGAAGAAATTGAACATGGATGCGGGGGAAACTTCTAAATCAAGGGTCACACAACTTCACATGTTTGAAGATTTCCTACTCAAGGCTTATGAAAGATCAATTTCATACAAGTAAAAGATAAAGAGGTTGCAGGATGCCGAAATCCTAAAGAGGAGTCTTATGTAGGAAATAATGTGCTCCTTTACAATTCAAGATTAAATTTCTTTAAGGGTAATGTTAGATCAAAGTGGTCGGGTACGTTTTTGGTCTCAAACATGTATCCTAGAAGTGCTATTGAGTTGGAGGACTGAGAAGAAGAAATTTGAGGTGAATGGAAAAAATTAAAGAACTATCATATGGGTGGACCTAAAGTAGTTAAGATTGAGTTGGTAGATCCATAATGATGATAACAAGACGTCATGTCGCGATGTTATTTCAAGTGTTATTTAGAAGGTAACCCATCATTTTTATGTTTGTGATATTTGTTTTTGATTAATTCATATAATCTCGGCACTATGCATGTGTTCTGGGCAGGATGGAAGCTAAAAATAGGGTAAAATCGAGTTTAGGAATGTGGCAGCCACATAGGAAAATAAGGGAAAATAGTAGAGCATAAAGGTTTTAGATACCACGATCGGCATCTACCGATCACAATCGCGATACAGGGATCACAAACTATAGATCACGATCGCGATAGTGCAACTAAAATTGACATCAACAAATATGTAGTTTAAGGGAGCCCTTTAAACTATATTTTTGTTTTTGTAATATATAGTGAGGGTAATTCTGGATTTTTAGTTGGGGTGTACATGTGTGTTACCTTTTGTTGTGCCCATATTTCATTTCTTAATACCTGTTGCGCTTATGATTTATAAAAATTTTGTGATTTAAATACTTTTGTTTTTTATTTTATGATTTTTATTTCTTTTAATAATGATGGTTGCTGAGCCTTTCCCTATGATTGACTGAGTGACGGCATTCTCAAGGAAAAATAATCGTGTTAAGGTTTTGAGTTATAGATTCAGGGGAAGTTAAAGTAATTGTGGTACTACTGATTGGGATTGCCAATTTTACAATGGTGAAGTATTTCCATATGGTTTGCCCTTGTGAGAGCTAAAATGTGAGATGACAACTTGATTGGGTGCTAACGATAGCCATATTGTGCGGTGAATTGCGAAGCGAGCATCCCCCATCGTACATTTTTTTTTGTGTAAATCAAGGGCATAGAATTGAGAGATTTTGTGAAAACACTTTTACTTTTTTTTTGACACCAAATTCTTTAGTTGGTATTATGATGTAATTTACTCTTTTTGTCTCTAATATGAAATGTAATTGATCCCCCTGGAAAAGTTTGCATGTCATGTATGGTGATCTTAGTTGATTGATTCTGTAATGACCGAAGACTACCCCCTAGTTGTCATACGGTGCTTACGACCACGAAGGACCATAAAATGACCCATGAATGATATCTGTTGTTAGCACCAAATAATAATAATGTAATTAATGCAAAAAATGGGTTGAAATGCCATAAGGTTAAAAACATCTAAATACTTATAAAATATAACATATGTAAAACTGAATACTGTCTGAAAATCTTGTCTAAAAAGCCTATAACTGAATCTGTCTGAAAGTGAAGTTTATGGGACAATCCCCCAAATAACTTCATCAACTGAACTACAACATCTACTGAAAATATGAAATAGTAAAATATCCTCAAATGATGAGATCTCACTGTTAAATCTACTGTTGCTGGCTTAATTTGAATCTACTGTGCGTGATGAGGAACCTGAGCGTCCGAACCTATGATATGAAACATCATAGCGCAAAGTATACATCACTACGTGGGAATATGATGGTATACTAGATAAGGTAAGGCTGAATGCAAAGGTTCATATGCAGGAACCATAACTGGCTAAATGATATAGAATAATTGAACATTAGAATACATATATAATGTAAACTATGGCAAATACTGAATATGCAATACTATGAATTTATATGCATACGGTAATTGAGCTTTACTGAAGCTAAGTACTTAATTCTAATAACTGAGTAACTGATATCTGAGTTATTGATAACTGAATTACTGGTTTTGAATTAACTGTGTCTGACAGTCCTAATTCTGTAGAAATTAACTGAGTTCCCTACTGATGATCATAACTGAAAATGAAACTGTGGGAGGTATCATCTAACCGACATGCCCCAATCTGAGCTAATTGGGGTCCACCCGGTAACTCTAGTTTGATGGATGCTAATAACATACCACAGGTACTGACACTAGAAAATAAGGATGCCAATCCTAACGGATGGATGACATTTTGGTTGAGTGAAGTGTAACCTGATGGGTGACCCTTGGGAGGTAGTCAAGCCTAATCTGATGGGTTACTCCTCATCCTGCACTGGCTGTGCAGTTTTGGACTATAGGGAATGCTGATAATAACTCTGCCTATCTAATGGAGAAGTCATCATCTTTGCTCTCGCTCGATGCTAAATCCTACTCCCAAATAAATAGACACTGAACTATTATACTAGACTGAACTAGACTAAATTCACTAAGTTTCCTGAGTGTTAAAACTAACTAAGTTCTACTGAGTTCTTTATCTAACTGAGAGCACTATTGATCATGAAAAGACTGATGCTATTATGTAACTGACATTCTCTCTAAACAAATAGTTAAATTATCAGAAATTAAATACCCCCAGGACTCGATAGCATGAAAAGTAAAGCATCACCTAATCTTGCAAAGCATAAAAATGTATACATGTTCATATATCATCTATAGAGACATTTTATCAAATACTTGTAGGGCATAAGCTCGTTCATATACTAACATATCATGATTTCTTCACTTTATTCACATGGACGTTATATCAAACACTTGGGGAGCACAACTTCAGGCACATAATCATAGATAACATATAAAGATGGAAACTGCAATGCCCAACTTACAATTTAATGGGTTTAGCATGCAATTCATATAATTTCCCATAAAATACTAATCTAATTTCATGAATCATATAATAATCATGGATTAAAACCCAATTAACGTCATAGACACATTAATTGATTTGTAATTCAAGGGTTTACCAAGATATTCACATATTCATCTCACAGGCTATTCAATTTCATGAAGCTTGCACTTAAATCATGGATTGAAACCCAACTACTATCATGAACATGAATTCAATCTAGTTCAAACATGGAAATCATAAATCTGAGATCTTGAATATTTAAAAAAATATTCTTGGACTCTATGGGTGAAAGGAACCTATAGATGAAAACCTAACATACCCGAGAAGAAGAGTTTATGAAGGTTCTTTGAGAGGTTCTTGAGGATTGACCTTGATTATTAAACTAGGATTTTTGCCTTTTGAGAGAAAATGATTTAATTTAAGGAAAAACTGAATGAATAATGGTGTAACTAGGTTTATTAGGGTTGAATTTCATGTTAAAGGATGACTAGGGCCATGGAAAAGACTTAAATACCCCTGGAATGATTTAAAAACTCAAAACTTAATACTGAAAATTAACTGAAAAGTTCTGATCTGGGCCCTTAGTGTGATACGGTTCTATTGCGCCGTGTCACTAGAAAGTGGATAACTAGGAATTGGACCATCAACGCGACGTGGAGGAATCGTATTACCCCTTGGATACAACTTGGAAGTTCACGGTGATGCAGTGGAATAGCCTTGGTGTCCTGGAAACTAACAAATCTGAAAATAAGTTGTGGCGGGATGCACCAGTATCGCGGTACCTCACTGGAAACTAACAATTACCATTTTGGCATGCTCCGCAATATGCTACTGGACTGAATGACGTTGTTTGATGACTGAAATGTAAAATCACCATAACTTTTCACCCAGTTAACAGATTTAGGTTAATTTTATATTACTGGAAAGATAATTGAATTTCCTATGCAATGAAAAGTCAAAATCATAAAAATTACACATGCATAAAAGTGTACTGATCTTTAAAGAAAGTCTTTGACATTTTTGGGAATTTAATCTAGGTAAAAGTATGGGGTGTTACAATATCTCCCCCTTGGGAATATTCGTCCTCGAATGAAACTAATTAAGATGAGGACTACTGATACACTGAGTTTATATGCTGGACATGCATATTTGATGTATGAAAAACATGACTTAACTAATTAATGAATGTGTGACTGAATATGTAACGATAACTAATACACCCTCCGTACCATTTTATGTGTCGCCATTTGATCGAGCACAGAGTTTAAGAAATAAGGGAAGACTTGGCAATGTTTACCAAATTGTCCTTTATTAAAAAATGTGCTAGTGTTTTTTTAATTAAGTGGACCAATAAGGGTAAAAGTGAAATTTTATCTTTAAATAGTTACTAAATAAGGAAAGATGACATTTTTTTGGGGCTGACTAAAAAGGAAATGATGACACATAAAATGGGACAAAGGGATTACTAAGATTATAGTTTTAACTGAACATGGGACTGAGTAGATCTAAGGAAGACAGTTACCTTAAGGTGAAAACACTGATAAGCCTATGATCATTTAGTGAACTTGTATGAATGGGAAGATTAGAACATGAATGAGTCTGAAACGTGATATAAGAACTGAATATCATTAACTGAACTAAGCCCTTGAGTACATAGCTTATGTCTAAGACTGGAACTAGAGGGTGAACTTTGAGGACCCATTACTCCAACTGTATTTATTACGTTAAGAGAAAATGGAAGGTTTAGATCGTGATAGCTCAGGGGTTACAGTGCATCTCCCCCTTAGGACACCATGTCCCTCGATGAATGATGACTTCACTATGATACTGAGAAAAAGTTAAGACGATGCATGGGGCACCAACGAACTAAATCATAACTGAATATCTGGGATTTGAAACTGAGACATGATATGTGAACTGGGCTGAACTCTATACTACTTGGATGCTCTATCTTGGAATGGTCATATTCATGAAACTTTGGAGAGTACAACTTTGGAGAGTACAACTTTGGAAACCATACAAACTTATCTGCCTGATTGCTAATTGAATTACTGACTTTATGGACAACTCATGCTAAAAACTTATACTCGATTAGAGCATTTCTTGATACTCTTTCTATAGAGTTCTAGTGGCTTGGGGGAGTAAGGAATCTGGGCATGGTCTGAATAAGACATCTGAATAACAACATGGCTTCAATTCTATAACATGGAGTACGGCCTACAAAACACCTTCTAAGATAGAGTTTCTAAGCCTTGTGCACTGCAGCTACAAATTTTCAATCTTTAACACATTTTTTGAGTAATTTCTAAACAATACTCTCTACCTTAGCACATCACTTCACCGGAAGCTACTGAAAAAATTTAGAAAGGTGCTGAGCATGAATGCATAAACATACTAGCTTATCTGATTTACTGAATAAATGACAACTAAATATTGGTCATGTAAGATTGAACTATTCTTAACATGAATAACTGGATTGAAACTGTAGATACTATGCATATGAGGTAAGGAATGATTGAGGAATGTGAGACAACTAAACTTGAAATTGTGGAAATGGTATTTTATGGGAATGTAAGACTAAACGCATGACATGATTCTAAAATATAGAGATACTTATAACTTAATAACTTATAACTATATGCTTTGTCAATCAAACATTAAATAGGACTAAGTTTTGATAGCTCTCTTGATGTGGACTGGCATTAATCAAGGATCTGAATGTACACTCGCACTCTACATTTTCTCAACTTCTTTTCTCAAGAAGGACTGTGATTTTTTTTTCCTCTAATAACTAAATACAACCTCCTGCTAGCTATTCGCCCGCACACTAACAAGACTTTTAAGCCTATCTTCGTAACTAAAGCTTCGGGTAAAACATGCATGCACCAATCTTTCCTTAATCAAAAAACATATACCGTACTCTCTCCCTTCTAGGGAATTTCTCATCACTACATCATTTCATAAGGAGAGTTCCTTGAAGAGCTAAAAGATAGGGGCCTGAAGAATGAATGGACATTATACTAAACTTGACACTTAACTGAGGCATGAGGAATAGAACATCAACATCCAGAACTTTATCAAGAGATCTAAACTGAGGATATACATGATGAAATCTTAATTTAGCTGATCATTAGGAGTATAACATAAGTCATAGAAATTGAGCATACCATAAGACATGACTACATGATTCATGAGCTGCATGACCTAAGTTTGGAGTTTTTGTATTCATGGATTATGATTCGTAAAACTAAGTGATATGGAACTACTTATACTAGGAGTTGTAAGCATACATTATTTTTGTTAATGTGCATGAATATGAATTATGATCATAGAGTTGAGATGTAAGGCATGAGTATATATTGAGATAGCTAAAGTATAAAACTTAACACTGGGGTAAAGATAGGTTGGACATCATCTCCTCCCAGTGCTTGTTTACCTATAATGACATTAATACTAAAATCTAAAAGTTTGACTTGGTTACTTGTTCTACTATCTCCCCCTTATCTTAAAGTCATTATTCTAAAACTGTGAACCAATTAATCAACAACCCTAAACTGAACTGGCAACTCTTTACTCTAGAGTCTAGGGTATAAGAATACTTATAAACATTAAACTTATTCTAAAGGACTACACTTGATAACGAAGGCCCACTGCTAGTACTTTCTTTTAATACATAATTATTAGCTTTCGATGGCCCCAACAATCATCATATAGAAACCTCAACACTAACTAGCTTGGAATTTTTGCTCTTCTTTCTATTAGCATAATATTCAAAATTCAAACTCAAATCAACTAAAAATGAGGTACTACTCCTTCATTCAATGATTGGTCCATCGAAAACTAAAACGGAATAACACTTTTACTAGAAATGAACTAAAGAAATTTTCTACAGTATTGTAACCAATCAACCTTATTTTTCTATACGTGTCTGGCTGGGATAGGTTTATCTACTGAGATTGGCTCTAAGAAAGGATCTGTCAAGATTGTATCTAACCTTATAGTTGATGGCAATGCAGAGAGATTCAAAAGACAAAGAAGCTCCTGGATATAATGAGGCATAAACATGTAAATGGGAGATCTATAACATATCGATGGCTACATCAAGAGACCTTTCCTGATCTTGTCTAGTCTAAAGTAAATAAAGCCTGTTTGGGCATTGCCTACTGGCGGCACTAGTAGTGGCACCCTGTTGGGTTAGGCAATTGAATTGAGCCGAAGGACAATTGGACTAACCCTGAGGACCTGACTAAGAACAATACTGACACTTTTTCCTGGCTTGCCACACCCTAAGAAACATCACTGCCAGCTCTACAGACACCATGATGGTTTCTGCCATATTTCTGATAAAGAGGGTGGGTTTAACCTCTTTTTAAGCTACCCTAAGGGTTAGAGCCTGGCGTGCCACCTTGAGTGTCATTTTTAAAATTTGGCACTGGCGCACTAGCCACAAAAAAATTTGGGGTTGACAATTTTTGACGGAACTGGAAGCAGTTACTAACCTCTGACCTTAGCCTAAAACCACTTGTTCTGACTCTCTTAATCTCTCTATCATCCCTCCTATGCTTATCCCTCTTGCTATCCTGAGTATAAACCCCAAGAATATATAGGACAACAACCTTTAGGTTGTTCTGAGGAACTACTGAATAAACTAAGTAGTGAAAGAATCTCTAAATTCTTCATGAGAGACATGCTCATCCAACGGATCTACCTAAATGGGATGAGGTGCTAACTAATTTTCACTACTTCTTTCATTAGTTTGTCAGGAAGGAATGTTCTGGAAGCATAAGGAAGAGATGAATTATACTAAGAGTTTAACTTAAGCTCATGCTCACTCGCATGACATGAATACTAAAAGAAGGGAAACTTTTCCTAAAACATCTTATAGCCTCTTGTCCATAAGTGTGGCGCACCACAGACCTATATACAAGACTCTAGTTAATATGGCTTTTAGACTCCCTAAGACTCTGTTGAACCTTAGGCTCTGATACCAAGTTTTTAATGACCCGGTACTACCCTCTAGTTATCACATGGTGCTTACGACCCTGAAGGACCACAAGCTAACCCATGAATGATATCTATTGTAAGCACTGAATAATAATACTGTAATTAATGCATAAAATTGGCTGAAATTCCATAAGGTTCAAAACATCTAAAATACTAATAAAATATAAGATCTTTAAAAATGAATACAGTCTAAAAATCTAATCTGAAGAGTATCTTACTGAATCGGTCTGAAAGTGGAGTTGATGGGACAATCTTCCAACCAACTCCATCTACTGAACTACTATATCTACTGAAAATATGAAATAATAGTATGTCCTCGAATGATGAGGACTAACTGCTAAATCTACTGTGCTGGCTGAATCTGAATCTATTATTCGTAGTCAGGAGCTTGAGCGTCCGAACTTATGATATGGAACATCATAGTTCAGGAATGTTGACTTGACTGAGATACTGAGGAGAAGCAGAGATGATGCATGGGTCACCTATGAACTAAATTAGAACTGAATATCTGGGATCCAAAACTGAGACATGATACGTGAACTAGGCTGAACTCGTTTTTACTAGGATGCTCTTTTTTTAAATGCTCATATTCATGAATCTTCGGATAGTACTACTAGATGGAAATATGGGAAACCATACAAACTTGTCCGCTTGACTACTAACTGAATTACTGACTTTATGGACTAACTCATGCTGAAAACTTCTACTCAATTAGAACATTTCTTAAGACTCTTGATATAGAGTTCTAGTGACTTTGAGGAGTAAGGAATCTAGGCATTGTCTGAATAAGACATCTGAATAAAAACATGGCTCTAATTTTGTAACATAGAGTAAGGCCTACAAAACACCTTCTAGGACAGAGTTAGCCTTGTGCACTGTAGCTACAAATTTTCAAGCATAGACATATTTTTTGAATACTTTCTCAACTATACTCCCCACCTTAGTACAACATTTTACCTTAAACTAGTAAAAATAATTACACAGGCATCAAGCACGAATGCATAAACATACTAGCTTAAATGATTAGCTTAACAACTGATAGATAAATACTAGTCATGCAAATCAAAATGTTCTTAGCCTGAATAAATGGATTGAAATTGTAGAGTACTATGCATATAAGGTAAAGACTGACTGAGGAACATGAAGAAACTGCACATGAATTTGTAAAAACAATATTATCGAGGAATACAAGACTAAAAACATGACATGATTCTAAAATACTGAAATACTAATAATTGAATAACTGATAACTATACACTTTGGTGAAGTAAACCTGAAATTATACTGAGTTCTCATAGCTCTCATGATGGGGACCCACATTAATCAAGGATCTAAATATACACACACACTCTACATTTTCTCAACTTCTTATATCATGAAGGATTCACATTTTTTTTACTCTAATAAGTAAATACAACCTCTTGCTATCTATTCGCCCACACACTAACATGAATTTCAAGCCTATCTTCATAACTACAGCTTCGAATAAAACATCTATGCACCAACCGTTCCTTAATAATAAAACATCTACCTTTATCTATCCCTTCAAAGGAATTTCTCACCACCACAAAATTTCATAAGAAAGTTCACTGAAGGGCTAAAACACATGGGCCTAAAGAATGAATGGACACTATACTTAACTTAATATTTAATTGAGGACTGGGGAATAGAATATCAACATCCTGGACTTTATCAAGAGATCTAAACTAAGGATATACATGACAAAATCTGAATTTAGCTGATCATTAGGAGCTTAGCATAAGTCAAGGAAACTGAGCATACTGTAAGACATGAGTACATGAGTTATAAGCTACATGACCTAAGTTTGCAGTTTCTGTATTGGTGGATTATGATTCATAAAAATAAGTGATCTTGAACTCCTTATACTAGGAGTTGTAACCATACATTATTTTCATTAATATGCAAGAATTTCAACGATGATCATAGACATGACATGTAAGTCATGAGTATATATCAGGATAGCTGAAGTATATGACTTACCACTGAGGTAAAGATAAGTTGGGCATCATCCCCTCTCACCGATTCTCTAACAATAATGACATTAATACTAAAATCTGAAAGTCTAACTTGGTTACTTGTTTAGACTCTCCCCCTTAGCTTAAAGCCATTATTCTAAAACTGTGAACCAATTGATCAATAACCCTAAACTGAACTATCACCACTTTACTCTAGAGTCTGGGAAAAACAATACTTACAAACGCTAAACTCATTCTAAAGTACTACACCTGAAAATGAAAGGCCCACTTCTAGTACTTTTTTTTGATACATAATTATTAGCTGTCTATATCCCCAATAATCATCATATAGCAACCTCAACACTTACTAGCTTAGAATTCTTACTCTTCTTTATACTAGCTTAATCTTTCAAATTCGAACTCAAATCAACTAAAACCGAGGTACTACTCTATTATTCAATTATTGGTCCATCAGAAATTAAAATAGAACGACTCTTTTACTGGAAATCAACTAAAGAAATTTTTATCGTATTGTAACTGATAAAAAAAATTTCATTGTATACTTGTCTGGTTGGGATAGGTTTATCTACTAAGGTAGGAACTAAGAAAGGTTTTGATCAGATTTGATCTGACCTTAAAGTTAATTGTTATACAAAGTGATACAAAAGCCAAAGAAGCTCCTGGATCTGATAAGGAATAAATATGTAAATGAGAGATCTGTATTGTATCGATGGCTACATTAGAAGAACTTTCCTCATCTTATGTTGACTAAAGTTCATAAAGCCTTTGTGGGTATTGCCCAGTGGCGGCACTGGTAGTGGCACCCTGCTGGGTTGGGTGACTGAATTGAGCTGAAAGATGGTTGGACTGACCCAGAGGACCTGGCAGAGAATAATCTCTGACTTTGTATCTTGGCATGCCACACCTAATAAAACATCAGTTCCAACTCTGTAGCCACCCTGATGGGTTTTGCCATATTTTTGACAAAGAGGGTGGGTACGACCTCTTTTCAAGCTGTCCTGAAGCTTAGAGCCTGACGTGTACCACGAGTGTCATTTCTAAACTTTTGCACTGGCGCACTAGCTACAGAAGGAATTAGGGCAAGGAATTTCTGACAGAATTAGAAGCAGTTACCACCCTCTGACCTTAGCCTAAAATTACTTGTTTTGACTTTCTTAATCTCTCTATCATTCCTCCTACGCTTCTCCCTCTTTCTCTAATAAGTATAAACCTCAGGCCTAGATAGGACAACAACCTATAGGTTGTTTAAAGCAAATATTAAATTAGCTAAACTAGTGAAAACAACTCAAAATTTTGCTTGAGAGAGATTCTCATCCAGGTATCTGCCTGAACGGGCTGAGGTGCTGACTTATTATCATTACTTCTTTCATTAGCTTCTCTGGAAGGCATGTTCTGGAAACATATGGAAGAGATGAATTAGACTCAGAGTTTAACTTAAGCTCATGCTCACTTGCATGACATGAAAATAGAAAGAAGGGAAACTTTTCCTAAAACATCTCATAGGCTCCTGTCCATAAGTTTGGTGTGCTACACACCCGTGCACAAGACTCTACTTAATGCAACTTTCAGACTCCCTAGGATTTTGTTGAACCTTAGTCTTTGATACCAAGTTTGTAATGATTTGGGACTACCCCCTAGTCATAACACAACGCTTACGACCCCGAAGAACCAAAAGCTAGCCCATGAATGATATCTCCTAGGAGTACTCATTATAATACTATAATTAACGTGGAAAATAGAATGAAATACCATAAGGTTCAAAACAACTGAAATACTAATAAAATATAATATCTGTAAAACTGAATATTGTCTAAAAATCTAGTCTAAAAAGCTTCTAACTTAATATGTCTGAAAGTGGAGTTGATAAGACAATCCCCCAACTAATTCCATCTACTAAAAATATGAAATAATAGAATATCATCGAATAGTGAGAACTCACTGCTAAATATACTACTGCTGGATGAATCTGAATCTACTATGCATGGTTGAGAACCTGAGCATTTGAACCTATGATATGAAACATCATACGCAAAAAAGTATGTGTTAGTTCATGGTAATGTATTGGTATGCTGGATGAGGTAAGGTTGAATGCAAGGTTTCATATTCAGGAATAGTAATTAGCTAAATGATATTGAATAACTGAACATGAGAGTACATGGATAATCTAAACAACGACAAATATTGAGTATGCAATGCTGTGCATTTATATATATTTTATAATTGAGTTTTTTTAAAGCTAACACATGAATTAGAATAATTGAGTAACTGATATCTTAGTTATTGATAATTAAATTACCTGTTATGAATAGGCTATGTCTGACAGTCCTAATTTTGTAGAACTAAACTGAGTTCCCAACTGAAGACCAAAACTAAAACTGAAACTGTGGGAGGTAACATCTTACTGACATGCCCTAATCTGAGCTATTTGGGGTAAAAAATATAACCCAAGTTGGAAGGATGCTAATACCACGACACTGTTATAAAAACTAGAAAACCAGGATGCCAAGCCTAACTGATGGGTGACATCTGGGCGAAGCTAGTTCTAATCTGATGGGTGACCCCTGGGAGGTAGTGAAGCCTGATCTGACGAGTGACTTCTTATCCTATGCTGGTTACAAAGTTCTAGAGTACAGGGACTGCAGCTAACGACTCTGCTTATTTGATGGGAAAGTCGTCATCCCTGCCCTCGCTCGATGCTAAATCCCACTACCAACTGAATAGACATTGAACTATTATACTACAATGAACTAAACTGAATTCACTGAGTTTCTTGAGTGCTATAAATGACTGGGTTCTACTGATTTCTGTATCTAACTTAGAGCACTATTAATTGAGATTAGACTGACACTATTCTATAACTTACACTGGCTCTAAATAAATAGCTAAAATATCCGACATTAAATATCCTCAGGACTCGATAGCATGAAAGGTAAAGCATCACATGAACTTGAAAAGTATAACAATATATTCATGTTCATATATCATCTATAGAGACATTTTATCAAACACTTGTAGAGCATAAGCTTGCTCATATGCTAACATGTTATGATTTCACAACTTCATTCATATGGACATTCTATCAAACACTTGGAGAGCACAACTTCATAAAAATTATCATGGATAACATATAAACATGGAAACTACAGCGCCCAACTTATAATTTCATGGGTTTAGCATGCAATTCATATAACTCCCCATAAAATATTAATCTAATTTCATGAATCATATAATAATCATGGATTAAAACCCAATAAATATCATAGACACATTAATTACTTTGTAAATTCAAGGGTTTATCAAGATATTCGCTTATTCATCACACAGGCTATTCAATTTTATGAAACTTTCACTTTAATTATGGATTAAAACCCAACTACTATCATGAACATGAATTCAATCTAGTTCAAACATGGAAATCCTAAATCTGAGATCTTGAATATTTAAAAAAAGATTCTTGTACTCTATGGGTAAAAGAAACACATATATGAACACCTAACATACCTAAAAAAAGAGTTCTTGAAGGTTCTTGGAGAGATTCTTGAGGATTGACCTTGATTCTTGAACTAGGATTTTTGCCTCTTGAGAGAGAATGATTTAATTTGGGGAAAAAATGAATGAAAAATCGTGTAACTAGGTTTATTAGGGTTGAATTTCATGTTAAAGGCTAACTACGGCCGTGGAAAAAGACTCTAATACCCCTAGAATGATTTAAAAACTCAGAACTTAAAACTGGAAATTAATTGAAAAATCCTAATCTGGGCCCTTGGCGCAACACAGTGCTATCGTGCCGTGTCACTAAATAGTGGACAACTAGAAATTGGACCATCAACACAATGTGGGGGAATCACATTACCCATTGGATGTGGCTTGAATGTTCACCGCAATGCGGTAGGATCACTTTATTTTACTGGAAATTGAGAAATATGAAAATAAGTTGTGGTATGATGAGCTGGTATTGTAGTACCTCGCTGGAAACCGAAAATTTCCATTTTGTCAAGCTCCGCGATGTGCTACTGGCCTGAATGATGGTATTTAATAATAAAAACTGAAAATCGCAATAACTTCTCACTCGGCTATCAGATTTAGGTGAATTTTACCTCATTGGAAAGCTAATTTGATTTCCTATGCAATGAAAAGTCAAAATATTGAAAATTACACATGTATAAATGTGTATTCATATTTAAATAAATTCTTTGATATTTTTTGAATGAATTTAAGATAGGTAAAAGTATGGGGTGTTACTAATTCTCATGCTTGTGTCATCTAGAACTTTCCTCACTGGCCTTTCAAAGATAATCCTAATTCAACATGGTTATACAAATTATCTTAGGCCTTCTTTGTAATCAGGAAAATTCAATTTAGCCTAAAGAGACTACCCATATGTGAATGCTATTCCTAGTCACCAATTTTGAGCCTTTGAACCTTTCTTTGGTAGCCATATTATAGCCTTGAATCATTTAAAATTTATCCTACTTTAAGACTCTACCCTCCTTTAACTTAAAAGTGCACTTGTGGCAAAAAGCCTATATTGGGGGGGGTGGGGGTGAACCTTTGAAGAGGTGATCTTGGATCACAATTTTGTAAGCTACCACCTATAAGGTAAGCAACAAGGAAAAATGAATGATAAGAAGAAAGATATCAACAAAAGAAAGGAAAGCATGATATTGCACAAAGAAAGGAAATGAGAAGAAATTACTTTCAAAATATGGGTGAACCAATGTAGTAATTATTGGTACATATGTGAGTTAGAAATAAATGAAGTGGCCCATGAGCCAAAGATTGATTTAGTAGTGCATAATGGATTTCAAGAAGGGTTTAGTCATTTTGTCCCAAATGTTTATCCTAACCTTCCCTAAACCTACATTAAAAGATTGAAAAAATACTTTGAGATCTCCAACCAAACGTATTTGAGTTAGTAGCAATTGAAAATTAGGGAAAGCATATGACATGATACTTGTTTGCATTGAAAAATTCCTTGTGAGAGTGAGTGATTTGACTTTAGGCCCTAGTTGTATGATAGAAATTACAGTGTATAGGGACTTCTTTTCATAAGAAGGCATGTAAGCTAAGAGAGGTTGGTGAAATTGTCAAGTTCCAAAAATTAGGCGAAGGAGTTGAGTCAAGTAACTATTGATAGAGAGTCACCTATTTAGAGTTAGTAGTTGCTACTTGATTGTTATTAAAAGTATTTTCATCCTTTAAATGTTATTGATTTGTAGTAATGGTTCTTCCAATGCTTGTTTTATAACATCTAGTGCTACTCGAGTTAGAAATCATTGTGATCATTTGGTTGTAATATTGTGCTTATAAGTTTATTAGTATCATTGAGTATAGAGTAATGTTTATTGAGGACAAGCAATGTTTTAAGTTGCGAGTGTTAATGTGTGGAAATTTTCAAATTATTTACATCAAAAATTCTTGCACAATATGGTGAATTTATTGATTACATGAGGCTAATTCTTCATTGAAATAAATAAATTTTCAGTGTTTGTTATCTTGCAAGAAATATGGTGAAAATGAGTTGAGATAAAGCTGGAAGAAAGGTATAGTAGGCAAGAAGAGTAAAAGAACTGAAGATCAGAACCAAAAGGTGACCTCAGGAGCCGTGATCATATTGCGAGGGTTGCAATTGAGGTTAGCGAAGAAAGTCAGTGGGCCACAATCGCGATACGATGTTATACGATAGCAGAGTCATGATCGCAATTGAAGGACGGAGATCGCAATAGGATGGGAAAAGTTCAGTGGCAAAATTCGAATTTTTGAGTTGAATCCCAAAGTACAAAAAACTAAACACTTTCACAATTCATCATCTTTAGCTTATTTTCCAATTTGAAGATGTAAGAACAAGTTTATGAATGAGAAGAAAATTGAGGAGTGTTCCTAAGAGATAATTTAGGTTTATTGATTGAAGTTCAAGTTGGAGTTATTACTTATTTTTATTTTCAAAGGATTAGTAGAATACCAATTTGGGTAAATCTCTTCATTTTAATTTCATGAGTAGCTAAATTTATATCTCAGGGTTATGATTAAATATTGGGATTCTCTTTTATCCTATTTGAATTGAGAATTTGGAGTGAAAACCCTAATTACCTTAGAATCCCATATCACCTTTGAAAGAGTGATGCGGGTGAGCGATATTTGTGAACAACAATTTGAAGTAGCTTAATTCTTTGCCTCATCTTATAAATAATGGTATTAGTTTAATTAGCTATGTTTATAAGCATCATTTTATAAATTATGATGCAAACATGAAGTAATGGATTGGTCATCTTTTCATGCTCATGAGGTGTTCAAAAAACTCCATGAGTCGAATTTAGTGTTTTATCAAAAGGTTAACACTAACACCATAAATTTGCCCTACCAAAAACTAATAGATAAAATTTGGATTAACTCTTGATTACCCATACATGTACACTACCAAGGATAGCATAACCCCAAGGTCCCCCTCAATTTGGTACCTTTCAACTGTTCAGTATCTTGATAGTGTTATTTTTGGAAATTATGTTCGACAAAGTGTCAAATCAAACATTCCCAATTTTACTTTTATGTTTTATTTAAACATTTCATTATAGGTTAACACATAATTAACTCTCAACACAGGTAATATTTGACAGTTAGTTTGCACTCCTCATGGATTTAACAACTCTTATTGGTTATATATTGATAATGTCGATGGTTATTAAAGCTAGATAAAGTTAAGGGTGGTATATATGAAAGGATTGTCCAAGAGTGAAGTTCGTATTTTCCCAATATTGTTTATAAGGGTGATTTGAGAATTCACGTGTAGATCATTAGAGTAAAAAAATTATGGCTCATTCTAAAGGATATGCAAAAGGCCCAAAGGCTTAGAATGTCATCATTAATCTAAGAGGGTTATTATATGGAGAAAAACCATATCCAGTTTTGTGAATTAGATTGCGATGTATGTGAATAATACTTATAATATGATAGTGATCCATTGTTAGTCTAGAATTTTCCTTAGATTATAGTAATTATGACACCCTATCTATGTCTTGCATGATAGAGTCGCGTCTGTGACCAATTATTATACACTTAATAGATATTCATGTTCATTCTCAGCTCCATGTAAAATAAGTAATAGCATCACTCCGTCATCCTAGTCACCCCTCCATAAATCCATGAATTTCAATCTTATGTTAAGTAACTTGTGATAAATATGAAACCAAGTTTCATAACATGCTCAATTTCTTGAACTCATTGTATATACTTAATGACTAATGCAAGCACATTATATCAAGTATGTCCTCAATTTAGATATCTTTAGGAAATTATTATTCATATTGGTAACAGAGAATATGGAAAAAAATTCCTAGATAGGTTCTTGACAAAAAAGTTCATTTGTGGCTATAATGATAGGCTTGAATAACATGTTGGTATATAATTGGATGAACGCATTGTGAACCATTGAATTCCTAATTAGAGATTAGAGTGGTAAGGATTATTATTCTTTGAATGAGAGCTGTGAGAATACATCAGATATTGCATTCCCTTAGTTTAGACTAGTATTATTGTGTTATGTGTAGTTTCTTGTTACATTTAATTAGGATTTATTATGGTGAGAGTATGTATCTCCACTCATACTTTTGTAGGGGTAGTCACCTTTACCCATGTGAAGTTATAAGTTGCATCAAATGAAGTGTAGTATTTAAAAGTAAGAGTATTGTTAGGAAGTGTTGCTTAGCTTGAAAGATAATTGTAGCATCGACTAACATATAGTAAACCTATTGTTGCTTTTGTTCTATATGCCTATATTCCATGTAATATTGTTTGTCAAAGGATATCTCATGGTTGAGTCTATACCATCTCTATCCTAAAAACATATGTCAATAACTTAGACTAATTTCAACATGTTGCAATTCCTTATTCAAATTCGATACTCAGATCATGCCCTTAATCTATCATATCGTAGTTCTATATGTATTATCTTATAATTAATGCTTCCATGGAGTTTCAAAATATTAGCATAAATCATCTCCTTATTGTCATAACCCGACCCCGGGCCTAGTCATGACAGGTTTTTCAAGTCAACTGACCACCGAGACCACCCCATTAGCCTAGCCAACCAGAACACAATATGAATAACATCAAAAGATAACCAAACATATAAGAAAGATAAATAAGATAGAAAATAAGACAATAGGAGTCAAAAACAATAAGTATTCGCAAACATTGTACATAAAAGCCTCTAAACAGAAATACCAAGTTAGGTCGGGACATGCCCTCGGCCATAGCCAAAAAGGGAATTCAAAATCTAAAAAGAAATTGAGGGATGTTGGTACTCATAAAGAAAGTAATGAAATATTTGACGTTCCGTAGGATGGATGCTCACCACTTCAACGCAACTCGACAGACGTGCTAATCCATATAATGTTGCACAAGGGTAAAAGAGGTGTCTCCATACCCTACATTATGAAACAATGTAGAATCCTAGGATGATAAGCAGGGTGTGTTCTAGTATGTAACTCATGGAAGGGATAATATATCACCAAGTACGAAAAAGTCCATAACACATATGCACACATTCATATACATAAACATACATAGATATATATATACATATAAATATATATATCAAATATCGGGATAGGGAATCAAGTTTAGAATGAGATTTAAAACCATTAACCTGGAATTTGTAGCTCTAACTATCCAAATGTCACCCATGGACTCTATAAGTTTATCTCTCCTTGCTGAAAGTGTCCTGCCCGTGTTAGCAGTACAAACAAGGAAAATTCGAGGAAGGTCCATGGGATTCCACGACCCAAGAATTCAAAATATCTATAATGTTGAACTATTCACATGGTCACCAAGTGGTTTCCAGTATCGGTCCCCTCAGGACCTCAACCTTTCATGGCGAGATACATAACCCCCATTTAGCCCAAATTAAAAATTTTTCACATAACACATCCATTAAACAAAATAGTCATCCATTAAGGAATTTACCGAATCGTATCATCATACCGATTGAACTTGCAAGTCAACACCATTATGCCATTCCACAACCAATTAGCAAAATAGACTCCAAAGCTCCAATTTAGAAACCAATCCATTGCCACCAAGACTTTTTAAAACCATTTAAAACTGAACCATTGCCACCAAGTTCTTCCAAAAGCATTTTGTTCCATTTAGCCATTAATTTAATTAAATAATTTAAAAAATGAACAAAACCATGTAATTATCCATATTAGAAAAACGAATTATGCAAGTGGGTTGAGGCTAATACCAATTCCAAACAACAAGTCATGATCCCCTCCCCATTTACCATACCCAGGCATAATTTTAGTTCAAACACTACATGTTAAAGCATGAATACTAATTAGTAAACCATGGGAGAACCAACCAAGTAATAACCATTCAAAAACATCAACCAATTATTCAGAATCCATAATTTAAAATAGCATGAACAATTAGTAAACACATTCCTTTATACAAAATAAAGTTAGGGAAAATATACATTCCTTAAAATACCATGAATTTAGAAAATAACCCATAAGTGAAACCCTAGACACTAAATCCTTCAAAACCTTAGCCTTGACCTTAATTGGGGAGTTTAGAGAGAAAGAGTAGTTTTTATGGTATGTTAATTGATGAAAATAGGTTCAAAGAAGGGTTTTGAGTTATGGGAAATACTGTGGTGGAAGGAAACAAATCATACTACCCTTCATGAAAATAATTAAAAAAAATAGCTACCAGTCACAACGGGTCAAGTGACGACACATAACGACTAACTTTGAGTCATTGCCTTAACTCATAGTATGGGTAGTGACTTAAGGAAACCTTACTACTATGGTCATGAGTCCCTGACCATGACTCTTGACAACATAATATATTAATTTTAGTGTCTTAGTCGTGATCAGGAAAGAAATATATGCAATCTTCACTAGTCAAGATACAACTGGCTTTATAAGACTCGTGCTGAGTGACTACGACTCATCACCTTCATCGTAGTAAAGACAATGATCTCAATCACAAGAAAAATTTAGAGTCCAGAATTTATTGAATTACATTACCCCTCCCCCCCTTCAGGATCATTAACCCACGTATATGGAGTGAAGGAACCCATTAGCATGATAATAATAAGGAATGCGCCCATAAAACCATGCATAAATTCAAAAATAGAAAAAAGAGAAAAGGGAACCCTTACCTCAAACACTACCATCCATCACAGGGAACAAGAATGCATATTTGGACTTCATGTCCTCTTCGGCTTCCTATGTAGCTTCTTCAACCTTTTGATTCCTCCAAAGGTCCTTCACTAAAGCTACATCTTTAGTCCTCAACCTACGAACTAGTCTATCTAAAATCTCAAACGGGACTTCCTCATAGGACAAGGAATCCAAAATACCAACATCCTTCATAGGGAAAATCAAAGAAGGATCACTTATAAACTTTGTCAACATCGATACATGGGATACCGATTGAATAAAACCTAAATTCACAGGAAACTAAATTTCAAAAGCAACCTTCCCAACTCTCCTCAAAATCTGATATGGACCAACAGAAAAGGGACTGAGCTTCCCCTTCTTCCTAAACCTCATGACTTCTTTCATAGGCAACACAATCAAAAACACCCAACTACCTTTATATAGCTCAAACTCCCTTCGCTATATCCTTGTAAGACTTCTGGTGACTTTAGGAAGTCTTAACTCTTTCCCTAATCACCTTCACACTCTCTATAGCTTGGTGAACCAAGTCAGGACTAAAAAATATTGTCTTACCAACATCAAACAACCCAACAAGAGATCTATACCTCCCACCATAAAGAGCCTCAAATAAAGACATATTAATAATCGAATGATGACTATTTTTATATGCAAACTCAATAAGAGCTAAATCATTAACCCAGCTTTCTTAAATTAAATTACACTACCCCTTAGTATATCTTCCAAAGTAAAAAAGTACATTCCATTCGAGTGTGGAAAGCGGTGCTAAGGTTCACCTTAGTCCCCAAACCTTTTTGATACAAATACTAAAAGTGAGAAGAGAATTGTAACACCTGGATTTTATGAACCAAAATGCTACATGGTGCTCATGACCCCGAAGGACCACAAGCTAACCCATGACTAATATTTGTACCTGTATACTGCATAATATATCATAAAATGAAGAAATATGAACATGAAAGGGCAAAAGGTTCGAACTAAATAGACATCTGATAACAAAATGTCCAAAAAAGGTATAACAATACCAAAATAAGTCATAAATACTGAAAATAATAAGATCTGAATATCTAATCTGACATCTAGTTTGGAATCCTCTAACTAAACTGAATAAGGAGTTGAAGGAACATGTCTCCAACTAACTCCATCTAGCAACTAAATAGTAAATGTAGCAAGAATCATATCATCCTCGAATGAGAATGACTCACTGCAAACTCTGAACACTGGAATGCTACTACTGATCTGGAGCTTGTGCCTCTGAATCTATGGTGTAACATAAGAGAAAGCACCATAGCACAAATGCGTTAGTACATCTGAATGTACTGAGTATACGAGTGAGGTAGGCTAAATGCAAAGGGTTATATGCATGAACAATGCTGACTAATATGAATATGATAATACATACATGTATACAAATGAACTCGTGGAGATACTGACTACTGAGTTTGAATACTGACAACATGAGTGTACTGATACTAAGATACTGAATAGATAAATGACTATTTCTGACAGTTTGAATTATAAAGAACTAGTCTGGCTGACTATGTCTGACAGTCCTGAAGTTGAATACTGATATCATGAATTCTGATAACTGATATGACTGAAATATGAGTTCAAAAAATTGATATAACTGTGATGATCTACCTAACCGATGTAACTGATATGAGAGACTGTATCTAACAGCCTATGTTCTGATGAAACTATCTGAGTTTTATTTTATATGGGGTAACTAAATTTGAGATTAGTCCTATTTAGCGGGTGATCTTTAAATCTGATGATTCTGATACTGTTTCACTATAGTTGAGATCAGTCTTGTCTAATGGGTGATCTTGAAGTTTATTTATAATGATAAAGATTATTTGTCTCTAACAGTACTGAATCTGTACTACTAAACTGAGTTGACTGCATTTGACAATCCTAAATCTATAACTGAAACTGTTGGATGTGTTCATCTAACCGACATGCCCCAAGATAAGCTGACCAGGGTCCAATCTCTACCCTGACTGGAAGGGTGTTAGTACCGCACCACTAGTAAAGACATCTGTTTTAGAGCCAGTCCTAATCTAGTGGGTGACTCTTAGGATCAGTCCTATACATATAAATATGCTAACAGATGACCCCTTAGTATGTCAGTCTTATCTAACGGTTGGCATCTCGTACCTATGTTAGCTACGTAGTTCTGGAACTTAGGGATTGCTTCTAAGGATCTCAGTCCTAATCTAGTGGGTGAGTCCCCATCCCTAGGCTCACTGGGTGTTGAATCCTACTCTGATCTGAAAGACACTGAACTGAATAATTGGGTTGAACTAAATAACTTAACTTAAATGATTTGCTGAATTGATACTAATTAACTGAACTGAAAATAGTGGTATTATTTAGCAGAGCTAAAACAGAGTTTACTGGATTCTGATGACGGATGGAATATATTGAGTTCTGAGGACTAATTAAGAGTACTAAAGTTACTGCAATTTACTGTGATTACTGAGGTTACTGAGCACTGTGATTACTGAGAGTACTGAACTACTCAGATTACTGAGTTTTCTTGAGTCACATAGATGACTAATTTCTATATATCATGGCTTGACTGAGAGTATCGTGAAAACATAACATGGCTCTAGGCACACAACTATATTTTTCGGGTATGAATACCCCCAGGACTCGATGGAATGGAACTAACTCACACATGACACGACTTGATCACAAGATCGGAGTCCACAATTCAAAATATCATAAGTAGGGGATATTATACTTCATGTATTTATTCAACGTCTCAAATATGGTACGGGAAATTATGGATATATTTCATGTATATAATTCATATCTCCATTATCATACATGTTTCATACCACAACAATAACAACACATAAATAGCATGGAAATCCATATTGAAGTGTAAAGCTAACATGGACTTGTCATTTAGATTTCATGGAATTATTTAAATATGAATTTCTAGCATCCTAGACATTTTATCAAACACCTTGCATGCATTCTTTAAGGGATAGGTGGATTTCATACTTGCATCATATCAAACCACCCAAAGTTCGTGTTTTTCAACTAACAACCACATATATTCCATGAAAAAACCTTTTGATATCATCTTGAAACTTAAACAACAATCATCAACAAGTACATGGTCATATCACCATAAAAGGTTATAAAATAACATTTAAAAGCATGATTCTTGAGCTATATGAATGAATTGAATCCATATACGAACACTACGCATACCTTAGATTAAGAATTCGTGAAGATTGACGGAAAAATTTTCTTGAAATAGACTCTTCTATGAAAACTCTAGGGCTTGTTCTTGAGAGTTTTGATCTTGAGAGAAAACCCTAATCTTATTGTTGAGTGTGTATGAGAGAGCTTTTTGAGATGTTTAACTAAAGAGAATGGAAGATAATACGGTCCTTGAGGGTTATAAGTCATGGGAAGTAAAGGAAAAAGATCAAAATACCCTTACTAAAATAAATTCCCTGTTGCTGAAAATCATAGCTGACGACATTTCTGACCATAAAAAATGTTGTCACATAGGATCTGGAATTGATGGTCTCTGCCTAAGTCTGATGACATTTATGACAAGGCATCACAAATGTGGTAAGCTACCACGAATGTCATCACTTAGGAGCTGGTTTCTGCCTAAGGCTGACGAACTTCGTGATTGGGCATCACAAATGTGGTAAGCTACCACGAATGTCGTCACTTAGGAGCTGGCTTCTGCCTAAGGCTGACGACCATCGTGATAGAGCGTCACAAATGTGGTAAGCTACCACAAATGTCGTCACACTGTTTCCAGCCTGACATGCTGGAGTAAAATAGGAATAACTCTTTTCTCTGAAATCAGATTTAGGTAAAATTAGTATCGTTGGAAAGATAATTCAAAGAGATTTTATTTGATATATAGTAAACGATACAGTTCGTCATAATCAATGAGTTATGGTTGATTAAAGTTGACCCAAGTTTTGATGCTCACTAAAACTTGAACGATAGGAAAGTTTTCAACTTGTACTTGAGTTAGGGGACCTATATGATATAAATTCATGCTGAAATAGATTCCCACACTACATAATTGATTAACACACTAAATTTACATAGCGTTCAAGGATTTTGAAACGTCTATGCATAGGAATGATGGATTTTCATCTTAGTCCAAAATGTGGGGTATTACAAGAATTACATACCTCGATCCAAAAACATGGACACCAATGCTCCATGCAATCTAACTGTATCCTTAACGAATAATTTAGCATAATCCTTTCCAGAGTAAGTAGTCTTCACAGGCACGAAGTGAGCACGCTTAGTCGTCCTATCCAGAATAACACAATTCAAATCATATTGATTGCAAGACCATAGAATATCCGTAATGAAATACATGTTGATCATATCCTACTTCCACATAGGCAAATCTATCTCTTGAGACATCCCACCAGGCCTCAAGTGTTGAACCTTCACTTGCCAACAGACTATACACTTAGCCAAAACATCTACTAAATCCCTCTTCATATTGTTCCACCAATAAATCTCCTTGAAATTATGATACATCTTAGTTGAATTAGGATGAACTGTATACCTTGATTGATGAGACTTCGTAAAAATCCTTTCTCATAGCCCATCAACATCACGAACACACAAACTTCCTTGGTACCTCAAGATACCATCACCACCCATATCAAAGGCCCTAATCTTCTTCTGTCTAACATCATCCTTAATATGTATAAGCATAGGTTCTAAAGCTTTTTCTCTTTTACCTCAGCACCAAGAGATGATTTAACAATTTCTTGATCAAGCACCCCCATCCTCCTAATCCAAAAGCCAAACTCTCAAATTCTCCAACTAATGAATATCCTTCACCAATCCTCTTTACTCCTCGTGCATATAAGATAATATCCCCATGGACAACTTTCTAAGAGAATCAAAAAACCACACTAGCATCACTTGGATGGTAGTGCAAACTCAAATTGTAGTCCTTTGGCAATTCAAGCCACTGTCTTTATCTAAGATACTACTACTTTTGACTAAATACATACTGCAAGCTTTTATGATTAGAAAAAATGTCCACATGCACCCATACAAATAATGGCACCAAATATTCAAAGCAAAACCCACAACCACGTACTCAAGATCATGAGTCAAATAATTGCTTTCATGAACCTTAAGTTGCCTAGAAGTGTTGGAACAAACTTAGTATGCTGCATCAAGAAACAACC
Organism: Capsicum annuum; assembly: GCF_002878395.1. Lineage (NCBI taxonomy): Eukaryota > Viridiplantae > Streptophyta > Magnoliopsida > Solanales > Solanaceae > Capsicum > Capsicum annuum. The sequence continues at coordinate 102,486,474 of NC_061113.1, read as the reverse complement.
AAGTCCAACATATGATGCATCACAATATACAACAAAACCCTCATTACCCTCGGGTAAGGTCAAAACCCGTGCAGAAGTTAACTTATCCTTCAACATCTCAAAGCCACCCTCACAATCATCAAACCATAAAAACTTTACTTTTTTTTGAATCAACTTTGTCAATGGAGTGGAAAGTAATGAGAAACTCTCTATAAACCTTCTATAATACCCAGCCAAGCCCAAGATGCTCTGAATATTAGTTGGAGTCGTAGGCCTACGCACCTCTTAACCACCTCAACTTTCTGTGAATCCACCTTGATCCCTTTACTAGAAACAACATACCCTAGAAAAAGTCACATCATTCAACCAAAACTAAAACTTAGAAAATTAAGCGTACAACCTTTGCTCCTTAAGAGTCAGCAACATAATTCGAAGGTCACTAGTATGATCCTCCTCATTTTTTGATTATACAAAAAATATCATCAATGAGGACAATAACAAAAAAGAACAAAAATTACCTAAAACCCCAATTCATATGATCTATAAAAGCAGTCAGAGCATTATTTAATACATATGAAATAACAAAAATCTTATAGTGACCATATAGGGTACGTAAAGAAGTCTTTGGATTATCACCCTCCCTAATCCTTCACTAGTGGTAGCCCAAACGGAGATCACTTTATAAAAAAATCTAGCATCCTAAATCTTGTCAAAAAGTGCATCAATCCCTGGAAAAGGGTACTTATTCTTCACTGCTACCTTATACAACTAATGATAGTCCATAATATCCAAAGAAACCCATATTCTTATGCACAAAAAGCATGGGAGCACACCCTTATAAGAAAGATCCTTTAACTATACTTTTAACTCCTTTATTTCAGTCGGAGCCATACTATAAGGAGGAATGGAAATCAAATGAGTATCTAGTAGAAGATCAATTCCAAAATATATTTCCCTATCAGGAGGAATCCCAAGATGTTCATCAGGAAAAACATCATGAAATTCATTCACAATAGAGACAGAATACAAGGAGGGAACCTCTAAACTATAATCTATTACCTGAACCAAATAATATAGACACCCCTTGAAAACAAACTTCTGGTCTCTAAGATTAGAAATAAATATCCCTTTAGGAACTAAGGAATATCCCACCCTTTCGATTATCGATTTATTGGGGAATTGGAAACTAACCTTTTGTGTCCTACAATCCTTAGAAGTATAGCACGAATGAAGCCAATTCATCCCTAAGATAACATCAAAATCTACCATGTCTAGTTTTAACAAATCCACCAAGGTCTTCTTATGAAAGATAGACACGACATATCCCATATGGACTTTTCCATCCACAACATAATCACCCACTAGAATAGAAACATATAAAGGGTCAAAAATAGTTTTAGGACCCAAACCAAAGTGGACAGCCACATAAGGGGTCACATAAGAGAAGTTATACCCCAGATCAAGCAAACAGTGGACATTTAGAGAGAAAAGTTATAACATACTAATGAAAATATCAGGAGATGCCTCAAATTCCCAATGGGTGACAAGAGAATAAAGACTAATCTGGAAAGTGCAGGTACCAAAAGTTGCACCCTTTCGTACAGGAGCCAAAGATGTGGCAACTAAAACCTTACTAGCCCCAATGGCTACCTTAGTCACAGGATAGTCTCAATGTATTTGATCAAGAAGACCATATCTAAAGGAGAAATTTCTCCCCTCATCATAATAACTGAGGCAAAACTGACAATAAAATCTACAAAGAGGATATGGTGAAGTTATCTAAGCTCCACTAGCCTGAGACTGGACACCCTATGCCTTAGGGGTACTACTAGCCTGAAATCGACGGTCACTAGACGAATTACTTGTATGGAGTACAAGTCATCGAATATGAACTATAATTTACCTAAGTCATCTACTTGCTCCACTGTGTACCATCTTTCCCACTAGCTTGCTAGCCTCCATCATGCTCTAAATACCTTTACTTTTTATTGTTCTCTCTCCTATCTTTTCATACTTATTTTTCTCATCCTTAAATTGCTACATATATACCACTAGCCTAGAGATATCCTTCTCATTAATCAACATCGTAGCCTTGCATTCCAATACAAAGTTAGGAGACAAACTTGAAGAAAACATTTTCATCCTAGCCCTTATACTAGATATTAAATCTATCGCATAACGAATATCTGACGGATCTTCAAGGCATATTCCTACATACTCATCCTAGCTTGCCTCAGGTTCATAAACACTTTAGGCTTGGCCTTCCTTAACTCCTAAGGAAATCACTAAAAACTTCTCCCAAATTGCCCACTCTGTATCATCTCTCCTTAACTACTTCCACTTCTCATACCACTGACACAAAATATCGTTTAACTGATAAGGAGAAAACTCCACACCCTATATAATAGTAATATGCACTAGTCAAAAAATCATCTCTATCTCATCAATAAATCCTTAGGGATCTTTCTTAACCTTAGAGACTATAAAGGTTGGGGGATAGAATCTCATAAACTGACCAACCCAAGTGACCTCAGATGGAACCACAACAAAAATAATTGGACTAGACTGACGAGATTGAGAGGCCACCAGTTGGGTAGGCAGAACAATTAACCAAATAAAATCAACATTAAAAATATCCCACTGGGGTGATTGAGCATAAGTGTCACTAGGCAAGGAATGACTAGTGGGGATCGGTGGAACCCCATATAGAGCAGCACAATCAGGAGCAAGACCCTAGAAAGAGTATGCACTCTATAAATTAGATGAGTACCCTTCACATTCCCCTCAGGTGGGACTGAGGTGCCTGAAGAATTTTTATGAGCATTAGCTCTTTGGGGAGGAATGATCTGAAATGCAACCAAATCGGGAGGTAAAAAAATTTCATGACCCTAAATTCTATAGCCCAAATTAGAATAAAAGAAAAGGAAATATTTCAAAATACCTTGTAGACACACCCTTAAAAGTGTTGAACATTACACATTCGTATAAGGGAATATACCCAACACGGACTTATGGACCCCCAATGACCCTAAACCTATGTTTTGATACCATGCTTGTCACGACCTAGTCATGATGGGTGTCTCATGTCTATTGAGGATCAAAGACCTCCCTCTTATCCTAGCTAACCAGAACACAATATAAATAATACCAAAAGATAGCCATATGTATAAGCAAGATAGATAAGATAACCATAAGGGACACTCGGAGTCAAAAACAATAACCATTCCTTCACCATATCCATAAAAGCGTCTAAATTGAAGTACTAAGTTAGATCGAGATATAATCTCAACCTTGGTAAAAAAGGGAATCCAAAATATGAAAAGAAATCAATGGGAATTTGGTACTCATATAAAATCAATGAAATTTGTGGCCTTCCAAAAGATGGAGGGAAACAACTTCAATCCAACTCAATAGGCGTGCTACTCCACCTAATGATAAATAGGGTAAAAGAGGTGTCTTCAGATCCTACATTATGAAACAATATAGCGTCCTAAGATGGTTAGTAGGGAGAGCACTAGCATGTAACTTAGCGAAGGGATAAAATCATACCAAGACAAATCAGTCAAAAAAATATATATAAACATTTCTATACATAAAAATATAAGATATCTGGATAGAGAAACACATTAATCATGAGATTTAAAATCATTAACCTAGATTATGTAGCTCTAACCATCTTAAGGGAACCCACGGGCTATATGGGTTCAACTTCCCAAAATAAAAGGGTCCCAACGCATGTTAACCAGATGAACCAAGAAAATCCGAGGAAGGGTCAGGGGATTCCACGACCCTAGCATTCAAACATATATTTATATATATATAAAGTGTGAACTATGCACACGGTAAGAAAGATCCCCACACTAGAAAATGTGGTTTCTAGTATAGGTTCCCCTCGGGACCTCCACCTTCTATGGTGTCCAACACAACCCACTTTAAGCTGAAATTAATATATTTACACATAACCCATTAATTAAACCAAGGATTCATCCATTATGGTATTTACCGAATATTTTGACATACCAATTGAAATTGCAAGTCAATGCCATTATGTCATTCAAAAACCAATTAGACAAATTGTCATAACTCGACCCAAGGCCTAGCTGTGATGGGTATCTCAAGTCACATGTGGATTGCAGATCACACCCTTCTTCTAGCCCAACCATCACAAAGCCTCAAGTGTCAGATGTATTCCGAACATATAAAAAGATAACATATAAATAATCTAATAACAGTTCATTATGTGTCTATACCATACATGGATAATCGAAAAACCATCTGTCACCGAACCAATCAACAAACTAACCCAAGTTCACAATAATCTAACAAAGTCTAAACAAAATAGAAATAAGTAAAATGTCGTCTAAGATATAACAAATAAGGGCCATAAAATAAAGCCTTCCAAAGTATGGAAGCTCACCACTTCAATGTCAACTAATGAACTTACTCAAGCACCTGATCATCGTGCAGGAAAAGTAGAAAAAGTCATGGTTCCTGCATCACAGGGTGATACAACTTCCAGAGATGGTTAGTGATCGGAGCGCTAGCATGTAACCCAGGCATAGAGGAATAAAATAATACCATGATCACAGTTCAAACCAGCAAAATATCATATAAAATACTTATATATATATTTAATATCATATGTCAAGGTTGGGAACAAGGCTTCTCATGATTTCAAAAACCTTAACCTGGGATATTTAGCATAACCATCATATAACATGGCACCTATGGGCTTTATGGGACCCGCTGTCCCCTAGTGGGAAGGGCCTTAGTGCATGTAACCGCACAAACTAGAGAATATCCATATCCATATATGTCTTTTTAGGGGACTTGAACCTCCTGGCACAGTCAAGGTGACTTAAGAGCCGGAGTATACAATATAGGGGACTCAAACCTCAAATTTATATATTCAGTTTGGGAGACTCAAACCTCTCAATGATATAGACACCCGCACCGTTGTAGCGTGGTTTCAAGTGTTTGCGCTTTAGAATCCACTTTCACGGATCGACTACACATCCCGCTTTAAATCATAATTAAAACATTCATTAAACATGAATAACCATTACTCCAATTACTTACCAAAGGCATCCCATTGATATCATCATACAAACCCTACTTATAAGTATACAACATGTCATAACCATTATTTGTCATCTTGGGACCCGAACATAATGTTTAACAAAGACATCAATTCAATTCATCCTTTGGGCTCAAACAAATTTAATATTTTAATTCAATTTATGGACAATAAGGCCTTCATAAAATGTTTTACCAATCATTAACATTCTTTGACCAATGACTTAGTTGAAAACACAATTCATCATATGACAAGATCATTTTCATTGTTAATTTCTCAAACATGTTAAGGGCATACCATTATCAAAACAAAAAACTATCATATTTTGGGTTAGCCATGACCCTTTACTTAAAAAAATTATCAATGCACCCACATGCATAAAATAATTAATAAAACATGTATAATCATAAATTAAATAATGAAGAAGAAATAACCAATAATCTCCAATCAAACCCTCAACCTTTGTTTTCAAAACCACCATAAATGACTCATGACTAATGTTTTAAACATATGTTTCAAATAAAATAATAGTGAGGGAAGATTCACATGCTTTAGTTATCAAGATTCACAAAGAGAAATTCATCCTTAAGTAAATAGATGACCACTTTGAAGAAACCCTAGATGAATATTTCTTTAGAGGTTTTAAAGAGAGTTTGATCTAGTAAAAGGGTATAATGAATGAGCAAAAAGTGTTATACGATGTGGGGTCTTAAGGTCTTGGGGTGGGAAATGTCCATAGTACCCCTAACTTATTGCTGAAAAATCCTGCCTTTAGTTATGAGTCAAGATATTAACTCATAACAACTTACGGCTTCTACCATTGAGTCATCACCAAGAATAAGAATAGCATACCACACACTGTCCAACTTATGACTTGCTAGTCCTACTTGTCACTAGACCATACAAGCTGTATTATTGAGGTCATGACTATCATGGAACACCAAAGGCTTGGACACCAGAAAACATATGACTGGGCCCTACGAACATGACATATAATCATATGACTCGTGAGAAGTCTCTCATATCAAGGATAGAACTTGGCCAATAACACAATGGTTAACTTACAACTAGGGTCACCTGACTCATAACCAAACAATACGACTCATGGTGTCAATTGTAAGAAGTGATGAGAGCCTAAAGCTTAGGAAATTTTAAAAGGCCAAAATTTGGGGTGTTTTAGTCTCCCCTTTGCGATATTTGTCCTTAAATGATGGAACAAGGTATTGACTCGCACTATTAAACCCCAAAAGTCTGTACTTTTTCATTTAACTAAGTTAGAAAATAAAATGCCTAGGAAATCAATATTTTCTTTAACAATGAAAAAAATAATGACGTTAAGAATCCATACATAGGTCAAGCATGAATTTCTAGAATATGGAATAACAACGGATACTTGGACTTCATGTCCTCCTCGGCTTCCCAAGTAGCTTTCTCAAACTTTTTGTTTCGCCGTAGAACCTTTATCAAAGCCATGCCCTTGGTCCACAACCGATGAACATGCCGATCCAAAATCCTCACTGGGACATCCTTATAGGACAAGGAATCTGAAATACCAATGTTCTTCTATGGCCAATGAAGGATCCACTCTTTTCCACAACATGGACACATGGAATACTGGATTAATGGAATGCATGATAAAGGGAAAATCCAACTAGTATGCATTATTATAAATCTTTCTCAAAACGAAGTACGACCTAACACATCGGTGATTGAGTTTTCTCTTTTTCCAAAATTGCATTATTTCCTTCATGGGTGATACCTTTAAAATGCCCCCATCTCCAACCTTAAATTCCAACTCCCTTTACCTCATATTTGCATAGGACTTTAGGAAACTTTAGGCGGTCTTCAGCCTATCTCGAATACCTTCACATTTTCCATAGCTTGGTGCACCAAATCAGAGCCAAATATTTCTGCATCACAAACCTCGAATGACCTAATAATAAATCTACACCTCCTATTGTATAATTCCTTAAATGGGGGCCATACCAATAATTAAATTGTAACTATTGTTATAAACTAATTCAATGAGAGGCAAGTGATCAAACCAAATACCACCAAAGTCAATTACGTAGGATCACAACATATCTTACACAGTCTTAGTAGTTCTTTCCGCTTGCCCATCTAAATCTAGGCGAAAGGAGGTACTAAGGCTCACTTTAGTCCCCAAACCATGCTTAAATTAGTGCCAGAATTGTTAGGAGAACTAAGTACCACGATTTGAGAAAATCTAAATAGGAGCACCTTGCAACTTTCAACTTCTTCAAGGAACAATTTTGCTTAATTCTCGATAGAAAAATTAGTCTTACTGGCAAAAAGTGAGTCGATTCAGTCTCCTATCCACGATAACCCAAATAGAATCACACTAATTCTGCAACCGCAAAAGGACAGTAAAGAAAACCATATTAATTACCCCCCACTTGCACTACAGTAGTTCAATTTCTTAGAGTATCCCACTGGGCCTCATATGTTCCATCTTCACATGCTGACACACCATACATTTAGCCATACAGTTTGCTAGATCCTTATTTCATATTATTCCACCATTATAGTTCCTTAAGGTCATTATTAATCTTTGTTGAATCGGGATGAATCGTATACCACAATTCATGGGCCTCGGCTAAAATCTTGCCTCACAACCCATCCACATCGAGAACATACAACCTCCTTTGGTACCTCAAGAGACCACCACCATCGATCTCGAAAGCAATCATATTCTACGTACCTATATCATCCTTGATTTTTATTGAGTAAGTGTCTAATACCTATTTCTCTTTTTTCTAAGAACTAAGAGATAATTATGCTACCTATCGCACATACACACTAGCATCCTCAATGTATAAGAGATGAACTCCATGGTTATCCAAATAGTGAATATCCTTCACCAATTACCACTTATCCTTAACAACATCAGCTATACTCTCTATGGATAACCTACTTAGAGCATCAACAACCACAGTAACTTTACCTGAATGGTAGTAAAGACTCATATCATTGTGCTTTAACAACTTAAGCCATATTTTTTGCCTAAGACTCAGATCTTTCTGAGTGAACACATACTGTAGGCTCTTATGATAAATAAAATATCGACATGGACCCCATGCAAATAGTGATGCCTAATTTTCAACACGAATGCCACGACTAACAAGTCCAAGTGATGAGTCGGATAGTTCTTCTCATGAACCTTAAACTTTTTAGAGGAACAAGCAATCACTGGCCATGCTATATTAGCACAAAATAAAGTACCACTTGGAATGCATTTCAATAGAAAACAAAACCATTAGAACCCTCAGATAGTGTCAAGATTTGAAATAAAGTTAACTTATCTTTTAGCTTCTCAAATCTACCTTCGAAAGCATCAGACCGTAAGAACTTTACCTTCTTATGAGTCAACTTGGTAAATGGAGCAATAATAGAGGAGAAGCTTTCCACAAACCTCCTATAATAATTGGCTAAACCCAATAAGCTCTAAATATTGTTTGAGTCATGGTTCCAGGTCACTTCTTAACGACAAACACTTTCTGAGGATCCACCATGATCCCTTAACTAGACACAACATGAGCCAAAACTGTAATAGCATTCAACTAGAATTCATATTTAGAGACCGTAGGATAAAAGTACTTATATTTCAAGGTCTACAACATATGGCAGAGGTGATCAGATTGATTCTACTCACTCTGGGATTAAACTAAAATATCATCCATGAAGATAGTTACAAACAATTATAGAAACTGAAGGAAGACCATATTCATCAATTCCATGAATGTTGCATGGGCATTAGTCAAGCCAAACGACATACCCATGAACTCAAAATGAACATACCGGGTATGAAAATCTTTCTTACGGATATCCATCTCTCTATTCTTTAACTGATTATACCAGGATCTAAGATCGATCTTTAAGAAGAATTTAGCACCTTAAAGCTGATCAAAGAGATTATTAATTCTCAAAAGTAGATACTTATTCATTACCATCACCTTGTTCAATTGTCGGTAATCAAAGTACATATGAAGGTAACCATCCTACTTAAGAATAAACAAGGCAAGTGCACCCTACGAAGACACAATAGTATGGATAAAACTCTTATCTAAGAGGTCTTTGACTACTTCTTGAGTTCCTTAAACTTAGCTGGAGCCATTCTATATGTTGGATTAGAAATAGGACGAGTTTCCAAAATAATATCAATACAAAAATTAATCTCCCTATCAGGAGGGACATCAGGTTGATCAACAAGGAAGACTTAAGGAAATTCATCAACCATAGTAACAATATGTAATGAAAAACCCTTTAAGTTAGAAGTTTTAACCTGGACCAGATGATAGAGACAACCTATGGTAATTGACTTTTGAGCTCTAAGATATGATATGAACCTCCCCTTGAGCACTAGAGAACTTCTCTCCCATTAAATAATTTACCCATTTAGGAATTTAAACATGACCTTATGGGTCTATCTATCTAAAGATGCATAGCACGAGTCAAACCAATCCATCCCTAATGTATTATTGAAATCCACTATGTCTAATTAAAACAGATCTACCAAGGTCTCCCGACCACCCACAGATACCACACAATCTATATAGACTCTTTTATCTACCAAAAAGTCACCCATCGAGGTAGAAACAAAAAAATCATCTATAATACACTAGGGACCTAAACCAGAATACAAAGCCAAAAATAGTGTCACATAAGATAGAGGGGACCCTAGATCAAGTAAACAATACACATCATGGGAAAATAATTTCAATATACCAGTAATGACATATGTAGATGCCTCAAAGTCAAGACATAAAGCAAAAGAATATAAGTAATTTCATCTAGTGTCAGTACAAGAAGGAGAAGAAGTACCCTTTGGTGAAGGAGTTGATGAAGATGAAACAAGAACCTTATTAGCCCCCGAACAAAAGCTAGAAAGACTATCACGCTAAATATGTATAATCTGAGCACCATTAAAACATTTATATCTCCCTTTCTCACATTTACCATTGTTGTTTTGAATGCATAATCAATATGAAGGATAGGATGGAGCAAATTGAGACCCACAAGCTTGAGATTAGACCCCTGATGCCCTGTAACCTCCATCATGCTTAGAAAAATAATTACCCAACAGCTTGGGGTAAGCGGTACTAGTTGTAGTGAAAGAACCAGAATACCCCAGATTCTTTTTAGGACACTTTTCCCTATGTCTATCACTCTAGTGCTAGTATCTACACTGATTAGAAAAACTAAATTTCTTACTCTGCCTCTCACTAATATCATCTTGCTTCTTTTTCTCTTTCTCAACCTAATCTATATACACCACAAGATGAGAAATATCTATATCCTTATTCAACAATGTAGCCTTACTCTCCATAATAAACTTAAGGGATAACCCATAAGGTAACATATGCATTATGTCTCTCATACTAGACAATAACTCAGGAGTCTCTTATTCAAAAAGTCCTCTGCTTTAACCTCCTTTAGCTTCTAAAGAAAGAATTAGTCCAAAAAGGCACTACAAAAGTCATCCCACAATGTAGAGTCAGCATCACCTTCCCTCAACTATTCCCACTCCTCATACTATTGGTATGAAACATCCTTTAATTGGTAGGCATCAAACTACACACCTTCAATATCTAAAATAAGTATAATCTGGAAGATTTTCTATATCTGATCAATAAAATCTTAAGGATCCTTCTAAATCATAACAACATTAAAAGTTAAAAGGATCAACCTCATACATTGTCCAACCCTTGTGGCCTCAGAAGATGTAATACTATGCACAGACTGAGACCTACCAGCTGAGCCAACATATGTCTGGACTGATGGACCACAACAATTATCATATAAGCCTGAGGAGTTTGAGGAGGGCTAGAGGGAACTGGTGGAGCTCCAAGAGGGAAATCAGTAACTTAAACCCTATAGTGAGTGTGAAACCTAAATCAGGGCAAGTCCCATCAATAGTTTTCCCAAGTGGAACATAGAAGTTTACATGAGCTTTAAATAATCTGTGAGGCATGATCTAAAAAAACAAACAAATGAGAATTAAAGAAATCAAAGACCTTAAACTCTATAGCGTAAAGTAAGACAATAAGAAATGGAAACGTTCCTTCACATCTCATAGCCTCTTTCTTATAAGTGGGGCGCGCTACACACCTATAAAAGAGACTCTACTTCACATGGCTTTTTGACACCTAATTGACCATAAATGTAAGTCTCTGATACCATCTTTATCACGAACTAAACCAGGGCTTGGCAATGATGGTTACCTTAAGTCCCATATGGGCCAGAGATCATCCACTTCATCTAGCCTTACTAGTACAAAACCTCAAGCATTAGATGAATTCCAAACATATAAAAAAATAATATATAAATAATCTAATGGCAGTTCATTATGTATCTATACTATCCTCTGGTAATTGGAAAGCTATCTGTCACCGAAATATTCAACCAAACCACCCAAGTCCATAGTAATCCAATAGATCCTCTACAAAATTAAAATGAATCAAATGTCGGGACATGCCCCTAATAGTAACCAAAACAAAATCTAAAAAAGGTCTAAAATATAGGAAATACGGTCCATGAAATAAAGCTTTCTGAAGTGTGGAAGCTCATTACTTCAATGTAAACTCAAGAACTAACCCAAGCACCTAATCACTGTGCAGGAAAAGTAAAAGAAGTTTTGGTTCCTGCATTGCATGGGGATACAATGTTTAAAGATCGTTAGCGGTTGGAGCGCTAGCATATAACTTAAGGATAGAGGAATAAAATAATTCCATGATCATAGATCAAACCATCACAACATCCATAGCATAATATCTTATGAAATACTTATGTATAATTATAATATCAACTATCAGGGTAGGTAACAAAGCTTATCATGAACTATCAAAACCTTAACTTGGGTTGTGTTGCTTAACCGTCATGTAACAAGGCACCCATGCACTATATGGGCCCAACTTTCCCCTAGCTCAAATAGCTCCAATGCGTATAGCTACATGTACTAGAGAATATCCATATTTATATATGCCTTTATAGGGAACTCGAACCTCCCTACATAGACAAGGTGAATTAAGCAACAATGTATACAATATGGGGGAGTCGAACCTCCAATTTATATATTAGTTCAGGGGACTCATACCTCCTAATCATATACACAGCTACACCAGCTAGCATAGTTTTCATTGTTAGTCCTTCCTACTTCTCTTTCACGGCTCGGCTATATATCCTGCTTTAAAGCCTAATTAAAATGTTCATTCAACATACACAACCATTAAATGTTCGCGCTCCGCTTTCATGGCTCGGCTACACATCCCGCTTCAAAACTCAATTAAAATATTTATTACACATACACAACCATTAATTCAATTATTTACCAAAGGCATCCAGTTGGTATCGTCAAACCAATTCAGCTAGCAAGCGTATAACCTACCATAACCATTATTAATCATCTTGGGACTCGACTCTATTGTCTAATAAAAATGTCAATTCAATTTATCCTTGTGAGAATTGAACCCATTTAGTGTTTCAAATCAATTTATGGCCAACACGGCCTTCATAAAACATTTTAGAAATCATTAATATTCTTATTCCAATTCCTTAGTTAAAAACACAATTCATAATGTGACAAGATCATTATCATTGAAAATTTCACAAACAGGTTGTGGGCATACCATTATTTAAATAAAAAACCACCATATTTAGGGTTAAACATGACCCTTTAGTTAAACCAGACTTCCCAATGAACCCATATATGTGAAACCATTAATAAAACATGCATAATTATATATTAAATCATGAGAAAACAATACCTAATAATATCCATTCAAACACTCAACCTTGGTTTTCAAAACAACCATTAATGACTTATAAACAATATTTTAAAAATATGATTTTAATGAACTAACAAAGTGGGAAGATTCACACGCTCGAGTTTCAAAGATTCATAGAGACAATTTGATCCTTAAGCTCTTAGATGCTGACTTTGAACAAACTCTATCGTAATTTTTTTTAGAGATTATAGAGAGCGTTTGATCACGTAAAACAGTATAATAAATGACCAAAAAGTGTTATAAGATGTGGGTTTTTAAGGTTTTGGGCTGGGAAATATCAATAGTACCCCCAACTTAAAGCGGTAAAATCCAATATTTTGTTACGAGTCAAGCCACTGACTTGTCACCATAACTTACAGCTCATAAGATTGAGTTGGCATAAGGATAGATAATTAGACACCATACACTATACAATTTACGACTTCTTAGTCCCATTAGTCACTAGACCATACAACTCATATGATCTATGTTGTGTCCATCACATAAAACCTAAGGCATGGACACCGGAAAACATATGACTAGACCCTAATCACTTATCATATAATCATATGACTTATGAGGAATCTCTCTAAACAAGGACAAAACATGGCCAATAACATATTAGTTAACTTATGACTAGGGTCGCCTAACCCGTAACCACAACATACAACTTGTGGTGTGAATTGTACGAAGAGAAGACAACTTAAAGTTTAGGAAATTTTCAAAGGCCAATGTATGGGGCATTTTACAAATAGACTCCAAAGCTCCAATTTAGAAATCTATCCATGGCCACCAAGTCCTTTTAAAACAATTTTAAACTAAATCATGGCTACCAAGGTCTTCCAAAACTATTTTATCTATTTAGACATTAATGCAGTAGTTTAGAAAAGTGAACAACTATGTAATTATCCATATTTCAAAACCAATTATATGAGTGGTTGGGGGTAATACCAATTACAAAATAAAAACCATAAATTTTGGGGAATTCCATGACCCCCTTCCTATCCACCATACCCATGCACAATTTTAGTTCAAAGACCATAAGTTAAAGCATGAATAACAATTCAAAAATCATGGGAAAACCAACCAAGCAACAACCAATAAAAACCCTTAACCCATCATTGAAAACACATAATTTAAAATTACATGAACAATGACTAAATACATGACTTTATACAAAATCAAATTAGGCAAGAGAAACATGCCTGAGAATACTAAGAATTTGGAGAAGAAAAAACAAGTTGAACCCTAAGTGTTCAATCTTTAGAAACACTATCCTTGCTCTTAACTTGGGAGTTTCGAGTGAAAGAGTATTATATATTTATGTTAACTGGTGAAAATAAGGCCAAAGAAAGGGTTTTAAGGTATGTAAATACTAATTGGGAATAAAAGACAATACTTCCCATAGAGAAAATGAACTAAAAATAGCGCCTGACCGCTACTAGATAGGTAACGACTAGTCAATTGGCTATGAGACAATGGCTTAAATCATAGTATGGGAAGTAACTTTGGGCAACCTTACTGCTATTTTCATGCATCCCTCCCCACTACTCAGGATCATAAATTAAGAATACTAGGTTCTTAGTCATGATAAGGACAGAAACATGGGTAATCCACACTTGTCAAGCTACAACTGGCTCTATACAACTCGTACTGAGTAACTATGACCCGTCACCTGAGTCATAGTTTTGATAGTAAGATCAATCATAAGGAAAATTTTGAGTCCAGAATCTTGGGTATTATACTTATAGTCCATCAAGTCAGCTTTGAAATTAGTTTTATGTTAGTGTTTTATCTTTTCAGCTCAGTTATGTGATTTATTAGACAATATGATAGCCTAGTAACTTTATTTGTTCTTACCTAACAATGATTCAACTCGACTAATAGATCTTCCTCCTAGTATTATTCTGCTCTAATTTCATGTCTATACTTTTCCATATGATTCCTATATATGTATTCATGTTCCATAGGTAGTAGCTAAGTAATTTCTTTATTAAAAGGTGATTCAAATAATCTTGATAAATTTTAAAATTCAAATTTCATGTTTGTAGCTGCATTTTGTCATCCCAATAGAAGTTTTATTTTAGGAAGAATGATCCCAAGAGGGAGATATTGTAACACCACATAAGATCCTATCTAAGCTTCTAATTGTTCTTTATATTTTTATAGGCCCCAAATTATTATTTTAAAAATATATAACTGTCATGATTATTTACCTAGTGTGTAAAGTGCTTTTACTGTAAACCATGGTCAAACAAAATATTTAAAAAAAATTGTGTTGAAAGCACTTTTCTGATTGATTTGTAGTATTTGATCATTCAAGGATCAACTTTAAACAAGTAAAACTATAAAAATATATAGAGTTTTGGAAAATAGGACACACAAAATAAAAAATATTTGAGTTTTCTTTCCAATGCATCCAGTTTCTCCTTAAATTCAATAATTGAGAGATAAGTTATGTGCTTTTTTTGAGCAAACCAGCAGGGGTCTGTAATACCCCATAATTTTTCCTTGCTTAAAATTGTCCTAAGAATGTTAGAGGATTTCTTTGAAAGATGAATCTACTTTTGTACACATGGCATTTTTAATATTTTCACTTTTTGTCATGTGGAAAATTGAATAATACTTCCATCGATACAAATTTCCTCAAAATCCAACATCGGAAGAGAAAGTTATAACCGAAATACACAAGGCAGTAAAATCGCCCAGGTGTGATGGTGAGTCCAATGGACCATCGGACAAGAGACAGACCGTCACCCATGACCGTAACAGTGAGGCAGTGTGACTACCTTCTGCCCTGGATCAACGGCCCAGGCGACGGACCGTCGAACTAGCGACGGACCGTCGCTCAGGCCGTTGCAATGGAAACAGTGAGGACTTATTCTGCCTAGAAATGATGGTCTAGACCAATGGACCATCGACCCAGCGATGAACTGTCGCACCCCACCATCGCACCAAGGTAGTAAGTTCAAGTTCTTGTCCTAGTGACATTGTCAGTCTGATGGACCGTTGCATCCACCGTCGTATGTTTCGTTAAGTTATTTTAAAGTTGTTTCTAAAGGGACTTTTTGGTCTATTACCATCCATTTATATACCTAGTTATATCTGATCAAATATCAAAAATTCATTATCCATATACAATAACAAAATTAGTGTTTTCTCTCTAAGATTAATCCCTAAGAACAAAATCCAAATTTTCTTCAAGAACTAAGAGATTCAAATTATTCAGGTTCAAGAACTTTAAGAAACTCAACCCAGGTATGCATAGTGTTCAGTCATGGACTCTTTTTATCCATGAAGCCCAAGAATCTTTTTCATAGTTCAATTGCATGGATTTCTTTATGAATTTCATGTTTGGTTGCTTTTGTTCATGTTGAAAATGGCCAATTGAATTCTAATCCATGTTGGGTGATAAATTTTTTGTGGAATTGAGTAGTATAAAGGTAGATTCATGTGGACCTATGATTAAACCCTTGGATGATGAAGTTAGAGTTCAATCATGATATTTATTTATTATATAATGTTGTCTACATATACTATGCCTAGTATGTGTTTGATTAAATACCTATGTGAAGGGAAAAATTGCGCAACTGGTATGATCTTATCAAATCCCCATTTATGTACAAGCTTATGCATATCATATTTTTGATGATTTGCCTCAATAAATGAATTATAGATTGCAATGTGGAACATGTATTCAAGAAAGTCATGCGTTGTCAATTTCTTTCCATCGATTCTTAGGGGTACTTGTACCTAACAATTTAGTTGTATGCCTAGAGCCAGTTTAATGTTTTCACAATATCCTCAGTCAAGCCATGTTCCATAGAACTCAGTCAGTCATATGACTCAGGAAAGATCAGTAACCTCAGTAATCTCATAAACTCAGTCAGTTGTCAGATAAAAGTAGTATTTCATTAGTTAATGGAATTCAGTAAACTCAATCCATGTTCAAATGAGTTAATCATGTTCAGTGTCTATTCAGATGGGAGTAGAAATCAGCACCGAGTGAACCTAAGGATGGAAACTCACCTTCCAGTAGAGGGTGTGATTCTTAGAAGCAATCCTTACATTCTAGAACTGCGCCGCCAGTATAGGTTAAGACATCATACCTTCTAGTTGAGGGTTCCCACCATTCTTATTAGAGTAACTTACTAGTCAAGGGTATCCCACATGTTGTCCTTACCAGTGGTATGGTATTGACACCCCTCCAATAAGGGCACAAATTAGACCCTGACTCACCTAAAATGCATTATTTAGGGCATGTCCGTTAGATGACTACTTCCCACAGTTTCATGTTACAAAATCTGGACTATCAGATATCATCAATCAGTCTTAGTAATAAAACACAGATAGTTCTACAGAATTATTGACTGTCATATACAGTCAACACATATACAGTATGGAACTCAGTTATTTCCACTACATTCAAGACTGTCTGATTTAGTTAGTCATGATATCAGTTATCAAAACTCAGTCATTAGTCATGTTAGTTATAAGTAAACTCATGTTATCACGATTTCAGATATAGTAACTATATATGCATGCATATATCTCACGATCATATTAGACAGTTAGCCAGTATTGTTCGTGCATATGAACCCCATGTATTTAGCCTACCTCATATGAATACCAGTACATTCAAAGTACTGATCCATTTGTGCTATGGTATCTTATACCATATGTTCAGAGATATGAGCTCTAGAGTATCAGTAGATTTCAGTCTCAGTAGTCAGAGCTAGAAGTGAGTCCTTATCTTTCTATGACATAATCATTACTTTATTATCTCATTAATTTATTTATTAGTTAGAGTTAGTTGGGGATATGTCCCATCAACTCCTTATTCAGACCGTTCAGCCAATTAGAGGCTTTCTAGACTATCATATTCAGTTAGTTATTTCAGCTATTTTACGTATTTCATACCCTACCCATATGTTACAATTTATTAGATCCTATGTTATATTTGTTAACCTTATGTCTTTCAGTTTATGTATCTGCATTATAAAGTATATTATGTAGTATACATGTATAAATATCAGTCATGGGTTAGTTTTTTGTCCTTTGGGATCATGAGCACAGTGTAGCATTTCGGGTACCAGAGTTGGGGTGTTACAGGGTCTATGATAGTAGTGAAAGATAAATTATGCTCCACTTTAAGGTCATGACATGCTAGTTTTGCACTGTTTTAAGGTCGTTACATGCCACTGGTCATAGGGATGCAAAAATCCCATTTTTCGTTTAGTTTTTCAAAGGGAAACTAGTATATTACATCCTAAATGATCCTATAACTTATACTAAAACATTTTTAGTCATTCGATAAAATGAACTAATCCTTCCATCTCCCTCGAAACTCTCATAAAACCAAAATGAGGGGTTTTGTCAAGATTGAATTTTTGAGTCATGATGGCACCTACATTATCCCACCAAATTACTTGAAATGGGGTCTATCGCGACATATGTAAAATAGTTTTAATAGAAGATTAAATAGTAGCTCTAGATGTATCACAATGATTAAGAAACTGTTTCATCGAGTCGCAGGGCGATAGCTATACTACTACGATTCTTGTAATGATTCTATTAATTATTTCTATATATGGGCTATAGCAATGGTTATTATGATCACTACCAAAACACTTATTTGACATCAATTGAAATGAATTAAATTGTTGCCAAAAGATTTTATACAGCGATTATGTTATCTATTCCAACAGTTAAGTAAATATATTACTACAGTTAACTTGAGACAATTGCAAGAGTTTTGTAATTAATGCTATGGGTTTTTTGGACACATATAAAATCTATTGCAATGGTTTAAATAAGCTAATATAGTGGTTTACAAGCTATTGTCATAGAGTTTTATGCAACGGTTGTTTTAACTATTTCAATAGGTGTATTACTACAGTTAACTTTATGTTGTTGTAATAGTTTTATGATTATTGTTATGACTTTTTTTTGACACATACAAACTTTGTAGCGATGGTTTAAATGAGTTAACAGAATGTTTACAAATTGTTACAACAGTCTTACTATTTTTATTGAATTTTCTATAGCAATGGTTCTAAGTTATTGTTGCAACAGTTTAATATATAGCCCTTCAATGACCAAAATTAATAAACACTAATAAACTGAAATACATTATAAAAGCTATAATATATTCACAAAACAATCATACCCATTAATCTTTAAAATTATATATCAAAGATACTAAGCTAGCATAGTTATTAGTAGCAATAAAACTAGAAATTAGAAAAATACGACATAAGCTCTATTGTGTTGTTGTCGATATCAAAAGAGTTCTAGAAGAAGTCACAAAAACTATCTAAAATCTTCTTAACAAACAACTTTTGTGCTCTCCTCAATTGCTTCTTTATTTTCTCTTCCTAAGAAAAAAATAATGTCAGTGATCTTTGGTGATATGATTGTTGTTTTTCATCATATTAAACTTGTTTGTTTCACATGAGTACTTTAAAAATCTACAAAAATAAAAATAAAGTCAGAAAAAAGGTCATGGAAAGTCACAACACCTTTTTCTTATTAGGAAAATACCATAAATAATTTATAACAAGTTCTAGGTATTTAATCTTATCCTACAAAAAGCAAAGTAGCCAAGCCTTGACAATATATTAGTTAATTGATTGGTTTCATTAGATAAACGATCAATTAGGAACATATGACATGTATTATCTTGTTTAAATATGAAAGATGTCAAGGGGATTCTATTCTGGTAGGATAATTCGCTTGCGGGAATGGTACTCTCAAGAAAATGTTTCTTGATATTTTTCTACTAAATCAGCTGCTAGAATCTACTATACATGAAGTAGATAAAAATTGGTTATGAGAAATAACAGACATGAATTGAAAAGAGAATTCTAGGAGTAGAAGCCGATACAAATAGAAACCCTAATGATTTCACAGGAGGTGGGTAAACTAGCAGTACAAAACTAAAAGAGGGCTACCACAATAATTTCCAATAGAGAAACAACACGTAGTTTACCAGAGTTCTAAGATATCCATGTGGAAAAATCAAAACTAGATTAAAAGTGCTTCACTACAACACCCTAGGTCAGAAATCCAATCTAATCAAATTTATAAAGAAGAAGAAGATGAAGAAAATTAGGATTTACTACTTACAACATGAATAGATGTAAATTGTAGTACTTTTCTCTAAGGACAAAACTCTAATCTCAGACACACTTTGATTCATCCTTTGTAGTGTCTGGGGTTGGGGGGTGTTGTGCAGATTCATTAGCATAACTCAACAGTAATTGTAGTACACAGATAAAGACACCTCGAAATTTTTTTTATCAACATTACCTTTTTTATTATACAATGTTATTGCTAACTGGTTACGAATTAATGTCGATATTGTAACATAATTTTTGATTACCAATTAAGGATAAAATAAAAACTTAAATAATCTATCATTATAAGTAATAACAGACCAAATTGACAAATAAGTATATAACTTAGATTAAAGTATCCACTGGATTATCTAACATGACAATTTCCAAGTTCAATAAACATATGCTTCACAATTGTCACAGAACTACACTAAAAATGTATATAACAAGGTGTTTACTAAATGTTGGATTCACAATCTAATATTAGCGTTCGCTTATGACAATTTTTGAATATACCCCTTATTTTATAGTAAACCATCTATAAAGATGACCAAGATATCATAAACATTATGGGAGACCAAAAACCATGGAACATATCATCCTCTATAGCAGAAAAGTTCTCCCATTTTGTGAGTAAGTTGGCATGACCAATTAAAATACTACAAAAAAAAATTTCGTCAAATCATTGCCTATACCAATTCAGGAAACGAAATAAGAAACTTTACAAAAAAAACTCTATATTGGGATAATACATTCCAATTTTATCTATGGAATATCTACTTAACTCTAAATGATAATTACAACATACAACTTAATAAATCAATCCATACCAATTTACTAATAATAAGAGCTATAGAATTTTATACATTAACAGGTAAACCAAATTCTAGAACACAACCTGTGATTAAATTTTAAAATGGATTCCATGAGTCATTGTTTAAAAGCTAAACATATATGGTTCATCATTTGGGAACCTATGACATGGGTAAATATGTGGATTAAATAAGGACCAAACAGGTAAATTGGTTAGAGGGTTTACTGGAATTTATTTAAACATTCATAACACAAGAGATGAATTGTTAGAATTGTTTCATGGTTTGTGTATTGTGTAAAAATATTCACTCATTCCTATCACCATTAGTATGAACTCCAGGTTAATTTTTTCTCTTATGAAAAAGGGGCATCAAATGTATACTAATATGATTGACAAATGTAGGAAATTAATCCACAAGATAAGGGAACCACCCATTTAGCATAGCCATTATGTGATATAAATCAGTCCACCAAGATGCCAAAGCAGTTCGTAAAATGAGAGAAGAACAAGCAACACAAAGTGATACAATATGACAAACACAAAAACACATGGATTTGCTTGATAATAAAAGGATAGATAATGAGACCAAGATTATTGCAAGAATAAGAATCAAATATATTTAAAAATTAACCCCTAATGAATGTAATAATCAAAACCACACTCTTACGGTGACTGCCAAGGTAATCGACTCACCTCAAGATCCATAGTTTCCCAGCAAAGAACAATATTGGCTTTTCTAAGCCCTATACGAAGGATTACTTTTCCAAGTCCTAAATAAGACTATACTAAGGTGGTCTACCCTCAAGAGAGAGGATTTCAAGTGTTTCAATTTTTCATCTTTCATAAACTAAAGAGAAAAGACTTAATAAGAGACTATATATAGCCTAACTTATTACATAGTATAATGAACCAAAATACCCTGAAGGAAATGGGAGGTCATGGGTTGTTTCTTTAACATGTGCAAACCCCAAAATACCCTTAATGAAGGGTGTTTCTTTAATGTTCCACAAAAATGGTGTCAAAGCTTGTAGTCTCGAATTGGCATCAAATGTAAGCCCCCATCAATCTTCCACACATAGGTTTGTTTCACGGCTTGCTCAAAACGGGTCCTCCATGCATGTTCTCATATCCTAGAGGTGACCAAGTCTTGAGCCTCTATGTGTTGGCCTCTAAAGATGTCATCAAAAGATAAGATGGCCATTTTTCCTGTGTCATCATCCCTTTCTTGAAAAGGATTGGACCCCAAATCCAAACTTTGCAAAACCGAAGAGAGGACAAACAAATACAAAGTCCTTATGGAATAAGGGTTAGGGTTAGCACAACAAATTATCTCAACATGCCAAGGTTACACATATTTTCAATATAACCAAGGATCCTTTGAATTAAATATTAAAAACTCAATTATAGATGTACGGAGGATTTGGTTATATGATTCACCAACATTGACACTTTGCTTGTCATGTAGACAAAGAAATAATTTAGGTGCACCAACATCACCATTTCCATATTTTGCACCGGGTTCAAATGGGAAGAGTGTCCATGGACATAGGTCTAGACAACACTCTCCTTTCCCATGGTCTCCACCCAAACTAAATAGCATACTCTCTACTATAGCATACATATCATCGAAAGAAAATAGAGAGTAGAGAAAAGTATCACTCAAGTCGACTTCTACTAAGGTGCCCTCACGTGTGTACTCACTACTTGTTTCCCAATCATCACCATGAGTAGTCTAAATAATAAAGTCACACAAAGTAGAAGGAGTAACTTCCAAGATTACATATTCCTTACCCTTAAGAGTACACTCACTTTCAAGAAGAGATTTCCATCTTTATCAGGAATGTTGTCACACCATAGTGGGTTAACATATAGGACATAGCCTCCAAGGTAAGCAATACCATCTTTTTTACCACTAGGCTAATTAGGAGTGTTTATATTATTTTCAAAGAAGACATTATACCTAAAGAGTGCATAATCCAACCCACGGGCAGATTTTGAACAAGCAAGTTCCTCACTGTCTAAGAGATCACTATCAAGTTTCTAAGCGGTTTCAAGCACAAGATTGTCCTAAGAATAGCTATCGGGTTCACTCCCCTTTTATTGAACAACTTTTTCAAATACTTCACTCACTTGAGTTTGATTAATCATATCACACACATACTCAAGTAGTGGAAAATTTTATAAATTAGGTTGATCAATACCAATTACAAAAGACAATGTACTTTCGTTGAACATAGAGGCTTCAATACTAGGTGGATATAAATTGATCTTACAAGAAAAGTCAATTTGGTCATCAATAGGATCAACTAGTGTATCAATACTCACAACATGTACATCATCAACAAAAGTCAAAGAATCATTAGACTCATAATTATTTAAGATACTGCTCATACTCAATGGGCTACTAGTCACACAATTATCATTCACATAGGCAAGAGTGTAAGAATTAGCTACTTTACCTTGAAATTCTTGAGTCGACTCTCCTTTGCTGTGTTGTGAAGGTCCTTCACAAGCTTGGGAAGTAAATTCAGTTCGGCATTTCTCTCCTTCACTTGCCATGTCGATACCTACATAAATGTCCTTAGAAATAGAAGGACAAACAATGTTAGCTCGTTTTGGTGGCAATCCCCTAACTTCACTCCACACAACCTCTCCTTTATTCATTATTGGATTACCACCTTGCAAATGCTTACTTCTCTCAGTCTTTTGTATCTCATAAGAATTTGGATTGGAGTAAGTATTCACTTCTCTTAGTAGCTAGGGCAGCATGTATGTCACGAGGTAATTTCCCCACCGGTCTCCTACAACATTAGGCCAATTTTGCACATTTGGAACTCTATGTTGTGCAATCCAATCGGCACCTAAGCATACATAACCATATGTCAATGGAAGAATATCACACACACCTCCTCATAGTATTCAAATTGGGAGATGACAACTTTGACCCTTTTGGTAACCTTAAACCCGTCCAAGAAATATGGATCAAGTAAAGGCTCTCAAAACAACCCCATGTAGTCAACCATTGATGGAAGGATGTAGTTTCTATAGTTCCTATAATTTAACACAACGAGGCAGCCCGGTATCCCACAAATGGTTACCTTTCTGGAGTGTACACTCCTTCTCAGATCAACATTGTAAGGCACACAAGTACCTCTTGGTTTTGGAGATGCATACCCTTTTCTTCTCATTGGACAACCTCCACTAGAGCTAGTATAACCGTTCACACTATATCGACCTTGATAAGAAGTACTACAAGGTGGAGGATATGAATCTTCACACTCCTCAGGTGTATTCTCATCGTAGCTCTCATAAGTTTTACGAATGAAAGGGGTATACCTAACACCAAATCTAGGTTTGGAGTGAGAAGTGTAAGACTCCTCACATGCCTCAATGTCATCATAAGATCCATTATGAGGTCCTACATCATCTCCAAGTTCACCATAAGCACTAGACACTTCATTAAGCTCATTTTCTCCCTCAAAACCATAACTCTCAAATCTGCCCAAGTTTTGATCATGGCTATTTTCAGAGCCTCGGCAATCTCCCTCAAGTTTATAGCCATAAAACCCCTCACTACAATCATAGTCTCACATGTTGTAGTCACAATAATCCCCTTCTATCAAAGACATGTTCCCCTTATATCACCTTTGAACCTACACAATGAACAAATAAGATTAGTAGTAAAATCTCCTCACCAACACTCGTATACACCCACCTTTGTGATTCTCACAATTGGAGTGACGATTATTGGAAGTTGTTTATACTCTGATATTCAATAGGATGTCAATTCTACTTGGCGGTTGGAATGAATTCTTGTTTGATTGACACAAGACACAAAAACAAAATTTACCTATGAACTTGAAACAAAGAAGTTACTACAAGGTAAAAACGAGAAAAATACACAAACAACGAAGACACAAAAGAAACAGATTCAACAATTACTCTACAAATAATTAGGTGATTACTAGTTGTTAATTAATTCTAGAATCAAGATATGATACTAATGAAACAATCAAATGAAAATAAGAATCTAAAATTTTTGAGCTTAAGAACTTTCAGTGATGATGTGGAGCCTCCCATTGGTTGTTGAAAATTGTCAAAAGTTTTGAGAAATTTTTTTATTATTGTCAATTTGTATTGATCAATGTTCAATTGGAAGAGTGTATTTTTGGTTTTGCGACGGAAGCAACAAGAATTATAGGCTTTTAATTTTCAAAAATAAGGCTTGAATTTTCTATCACCATTTTGGCAAAACACCTTTTGAAGCCTTTGTCCCCCTTTCTTCTTTTGTGGGTCTTGGGAAGACAAGCTTTCTCTCTTTTGGTAATAAGACCTTTTGAGCCTCCTTTAATGTTTTATAATATTCTTGGAATGTATTTCATGACTAACAAGACCACACCTTCTTTCTTCTTTGATTTTAGATCAAACAAACTACTCTCTTCACAAAGATTGAAGATGTTGAAGAACAACAAGAACACCTAGAACACAACTTTGAATCTTGGAGTTCTAAGGTTAATGTTGGACCTCCCAAACATCAAAAACATATATTCAAGATCCAATCTTCAAAAACAACATCAAAAAAATGTTTTTCCAGCCACCAATCTTCAACAACAACATCAACAAAATATTTTTTTAGCCACCAATATTCAACAACAATATCAACAACTTTCAAACATTCAAGAACCACTTGTTTTTAATTCAAAATTTAGATGTAGACTCTATTAGTATTGGTGAAGAAGGTAATAACATTAGAAATAACAAAATACATAGTAAAACCAAGCCTCAAATCTTATCCCAAACACAAAAATGGGACAAATTACTTTTTTTTTGTGTTTTTCAGTTTTTCCAACACTATTTTTGTGATTTTTCAAGATAGAAAGCCTAAGATTGATCTTGTAGGAATGAATTCAATGATGGTTCTGATACCAAATGATACAAATTAGTCCACTAAGATGCCAAAATAGTCCACAAAATATGAGAAGAACAAGGAACACAAAGGGATACAAGATGACAAACACAAAAACACACGGATTTGTAAAGTAATAAGAGGATAGATAGTGAGACCAACATTATTACAGATTAAGAATCAAGTATATTTCAACATTAACCCCTAATAAATATAATAATCAAAACCACACTCTTATAGTGACCGCCAAGGAAATCGAATCACCTCAAGATCCACTGTTTCCAAGCAAAAAATAATATTGGTTTTTCAAAGCCCTACACTAAGGATGACTTTTCTAAGCCCTAAGTAAGACTATACTAAGGTGTTCTACTCTCAAGAGAGCGGATATAAAGTGTTTTCATTTTTCAACTTTCATATACTAAAGATAAAAGACCTAATAAGAGACTATATACAGCCTAACATATTACGTAGTATAATAAACCAAAATACCCTTAAGGAAAGGGGAGGTCATGGGTTGCTTCTTTAACATGTGCAAACCCCAAAATACCCTTAATTAAGGGTGCTGCTTTAATTCTCTACAACTATGGGGTAACACTTCAAAACTTGTAGTCTCGAATTGGCATCAAATGTAAGCTCCCACACAATCTTCCACACATAAGTTTGTTTAATACCAAGCTCAACACGGGTCCTGCATACATGTTCTTGTATCCTCGAGGTGACTAAGTCTTGAGCCTTTATGTGTTGGCCTCTAAAGATATCATCAAAATATAAGATGGCCATTTTTCCTGTATCACTATGAAGTAAATCGAGCAGCAAACGTCCTTTCTAGGAACGATGCTCTATCTACTGATTATAATATTATTAGTTAATGGGATGTTCCACCTTTATTTATAGACCATGTTTTAGATGTATACTAAAAAAGAACTACTTTTTCTACCCGACATTAGTACAGTCATATTTCTCCTAAAAGTTTAATCAATATAGTTGGTGTAATAAATATAAACTATTTTAAACTAGAATTAAAAAATTGGAACTTCAAACCTTAATATATTTGCACATTTCTTTTTTGTGTTCACTTTATTCAAATTCTTAGAAGTGTGAGGACAAAAAGTTAAAATCCTTACCAGTGTGCCAAGAAATTTACTCAACTCTTGTACAACTCCTATAGTAGGACCAATTACTTGGTTTTACACATTCAACAGAATCAAGTTTTGTTCTGTACTCTCCCATTTACACTTTGCATATGTGTTATGCCTCTTTTTTTCATTTCATCAGAACAACATACAATAATTATGAAATAAAGACAATCAGTAATTCATCAATATCAGTTTGATAATTGAATGAAATGTATACATTATTACCCTGTTCAGTAGATTGTTCATTTGTTTCATGAGTGGTAGCATCCATTAACACATCCTACTAATTTTTTGAGACTGTTTGTGTTGTAGAAGAGGTGAAATGCAATATCTTTTGCTACCTATTATTTGTTACTAATTTTGTTGATAAAGAGGTAGTATTCAATAATACTTGTTATCCATTTTTTAAAATAGTTTCTTTTACACAACAGGAAGAATGTAGTGACTCTTGATGCCTAATTTATGGAGTTTCTTGTGTTGTAGAAGAGGTAGAACACAATGGCATTTTCAGCACTTATTTTTGTACTTCTTGTGCTATAGTAGAGGTATAACTAAGAAGCAATTATTGAACTTATCTTTGTAATCCTTATGTTGTAAGAGAGAAAGAATTCACTGGTTCTTTTTTATTTTAGTAGTTCTCGTACAACATGAGGGGTAGAATACAATGGAAATTGCTACACTTTTTTCTGCACTTGAGAACTATCTAATGGACATTATTGCTTTCCATACTTGAATATAAAGTCTGAATATGTTTTTTGGTTCCTTGAAGTGAAATATATATCATTGTAAGTGATCCAGCAAAAATTATTCTTGAGCTTGTAAGTGTTTTGTTTTTTGAAGGACATCTTGATTGATTAATGACTATTCAACACTTTGTGAACTTCAACAAAATAGATTTTAATCTGAACAAAATAAACTTTAGTCAAAATACACAAAAAATTATTTTAATATAGTCAAAACCCCATCAATGAACATCCTTGAATATTTTAGAGAAAGTCATATATTAAAATCTATCACTCAATCTAATTAATCAAATTAAGTAGACATAATAATGCAATGTATAGAAGAAATATCAAGCCCATTGTTAATTCAAGTAGCTGCAATGAATATATGCTTGTCTCTGCTCAAATAATTAAGTGATAAAAAAGAGTCCATGGAAATAAATCTAGAGAACAATATTTCCTACCAAAGTGATTTACTTTGACTCGATTTCTCTATATGAAGCATGTCTTGCACAGTACAATCTCTACTTAAATAATGAAGTGATAAACAATTGGCCATGTACAATCTCAACAGAAGAAGGATTCAAAAGGTAAATAGGTGTTACTAAAAAAGAAAAACTGTAACAATCAATTAGACAATTGTGAAGAAAATACTTTAATATAGAAATGAAAACATCATGAGTATTTGTGTTCCTCAATTTCTTTTTTTCTCATGTAAAGTCTGGTGGGATGGCAAAGATTATGGCCTTGAATATACAACACAATATAACCATTAAAACCACCTCTACCCCATCCTATCTCCATTTTTATTTATCATAGACATGGAATAGCTCAAGGATATAAATAATATCATAGGCTAAACCTTTTTAACCAATGCACACTAAGTGTTATCAATTTCTCAAGGATACCAATAATATCAATAAGATATGCACATTCACCTATGACATTGCAATACAAACTTTGTGTAATCCACAAGTCTATAAATAATGAAGTTATTACTATCTTTTCCACTAGCTTTGTTCGAATCGGAATATTGAAAAACTTGTATATTTGAATTGAATTAAAATAAGTTTCTAAGTAGAAATGAAAAATAATTATCTAGAAATAAATAAAAATAATCATAAAATGTATTGAAAAGGTTATTTATCACTCACTAGAAAAATATATTACAACAATAAGAAAATCAAAAACAAATTCTTTAAGAATTTGCCTCCATCCATTTATAAGCAGTTGTATCTTGTAAATCTTGTGCATTAGAAGGCATATCAACAACATTCATCGGTGCATCTTCTCTTGACCATCTTATATCTTCAATATACATTCTAGTTGAGGAACCAATTTCATCATTAGGCTCCATCCGAAATGATTCTCCAATATTTGGATAATTCTATTTTACTAAATCATAAAAATCAATAGGAGCTTTATTATTTGAATAGTAAACGCCTTTCAAATGGATCCTCCACATAGAAAACTTCATGATCTTATGATGCCATAAGAAAAAGGTTATCTATACTACATAATATATTAAAGTATACACGAGTTAATCCGTATCCATCCACTTCATTATGAAACCAATCACATCTAAACAAAATAAAATCAAAAAAATATAATGATCAATTTCAATGATACCGTGAATAACTAAATAATACATACCTTCTCCTTAAATGGGAATTTGGTCCCTAGCACTAGAAAAACTACTAGTTTTTGCTGATAAAGTCACTCCACTAAATTGATTTTTGCATTGGGCATCCCGAGCTTTAGTATCAAATCGGTATTCATTAACCCAATATAAAATATCTTGGCCATCTAATTAAGCCTTTTAGCTAGACTTAGTAAATAATCAGTCATTTCAATATTTTTTAACTTTCTCTTAAAAACAACTACTGAATTCTTGACTATGATTTCTTGGTTTTGACCAAGAACTAGATCTAGTATCATTACTCATCAAATTCTTATGTTCTCCACAATCATGATATTTTAAATTTAATAATGAGGACTATATGAATGAAGCTAAATGTACCTCACTTATCATAATAAATTAAATGATGTTTAAAATAAAAATAATGATGTAATAATTTATCCTACTCAATATACTTTTCCACTTGCTCATCTACGATATTGAATAAGATATATTGATATGTTTCATAATGTAAATTTGAATCCATCAAAAAAGTGGAATCATTTCTCTTCTGGCATCTGCTTGGATGACCTATCTTAGGGACTATTGGCGACATATTCTGAACGCATTCATCATCATCAGCTTTATCCTCAAATTCATATTGAATCTTATCTTTACTTCATCACGTAGGTATCTTGAATGAAAAGTCAAATATACTTCTTCCAAAAACCCCTCTGCTATTGATGCTCAGCACAAGATCGATTACGAATGAATGCCTTTAACTTTCAAAATTTTCTCACAATGGTAAACATCAAATGACAATGAGTTGGACCCTAAACTTAATTTCATTCCCTAAATGAATTAACAAATGCAACATTATATAAAAATATGTTGGATGGAAAAAAGTTCAAGCTTACAATTTATTTCAACAATTTTAGAATCCAAATTTTCAAGGTCACTCCTCCTTATAACCTTACTATAAATCACTCTAAAGAAATTACAATACCTAATCAAGGATAATGAAACATTCTTGGGAAGAACTTTTCTAACAGTAACCTATAGTAGATAATGAAATATAATAGGACCATCATTACTCTTGTACCCAAATATTTTCATCTTATTCACATGCGCACAGAATTAGGCATTTTCATGATGCTGCAAAACACTTTTTTTTTATCTAGATTCATACAAAATCTAGATTCAGTTACACTTACACTTCTAGAATTATCTTCTTTTGGTTGTAACCCCTATTCGATCCGTATTTCTTGTAATTGATAGCATGAATTTAAATGATACTTTGACTTCCCTTTTATCTCCAATAATGTCCTAAGCAAACTATCACATATATCCTTTTCTATGGGCACAGGAGTAAGATTTTTCCTTAATTTGTTATGTGGCCAATATGGCAATTCAAAAAAAGTGTATATTTTCTTCCACAGGTCCCGATGATCTCGAGACCTCTTTTTTTCCCTTTCCAAAAGTATGATTGACATCCTGCAACTCTTCAATGCCTGTATACCTAACATGGTGTAGGGGCAGATCTATGCTCCTCATTACCATCAAATGACTTCTTATATTTTTGAAAGGATGATTAGGAGGCAAAAATCATTGATGACCCATGTAATACATCTTATGACTATGTTTAGGATACTGAAAGCATGTGTCATAATTATAAGTGGGGCACGCTAATTTTCCCTTAGTGGTCCATCTAGAAAGCATTATTGTCATACCCTAAATTTTTTAAGCTTTAGACCTCTTAAAATATAGGACACGAAGATAGATTTCAAATGCTTCAAGCCTCATGTTAATTTGATGTCGTGGTAAGAAATTACAAAAAATTTCCTTTAATGGCCTAACTTAATATTATGACTACAACTTATGGTAATAATTCATAACCACTCATGACGATTTATCACAAGTTAGTCGTAGTCACTTCAGTAGATACAAGAATTAAGCCTCTTGTTTTTATAGTTTTAAAAATGACCTAGAGATATATTAAGACCTCAAACATCTCCTAACTTATAGAAAAGTCAAAACATCGCTTAGAGATTAAATTCATGATATATATACAACAATAGTCATCTTCAAACAAACATATATTTTGTTATACTAGGAGTTTCAGAATTCTAGACCAACCACCTGATAGGTAATTGAATTATCTTTCAAACTACACCAATTCTGGCTTAATTCGATGTTGGGGTGAACTGTTATGGCAAAATAACCAAAGCACTATCGAAACTGCTCAAACTACGACTCGTAATGTCTTATTATAGGTTGGTGGGATGGAATAGTAATCTGGGAAGTAGAGGCTAAAATGGGGCTTTTAATGATGACTTAAATATGACCCATGGCCAGATCTTAGGAGTTATAACCTAAGTAATCGGGAAAACTCCTAAACAATTTTTAGAAGGTTCCAAAGTTTTTTTGTATTTTCCCACTCTTTCAATCCTAAAACTACATTATTTCACCCCCAAACACCCAATACCTAATTTAATAACAAAATAGGGACATTGTTTCTACCATTCCTCTCTATTTATCATACGTAAAACCCACATCCCCTTTCCAAAGAACGTAAAATCAAGTCATTTCTTAAGGATTTAAGCATTCAAGGTCAAAGTTACGGACTTTTTCTGGAAAGATTTGAATAACTAAGGTATGTGGGTATTCATCAATGGATTCCTTCCCCCCATTGAGCCCAAAAATCCTTATTTCCAATTTAAATGATGAAATTTTCCTTTTTAATGAAAATATACATGTTCAAGATTAATTAATCTATGGTTTTCTTCTTAAATCTAAATGCAAGCCATGTCAACATGTGTTCGTTGTAAATTAGGCTTTTTCACGCTTTGAATTTCAAGTATCCATGTAATATTCAATAAAATTATGAAAATATACATATTTCCTCATTGATTTATATTCAAGCCATGTTAAAAGTTATAACCCATGTGATTCATGCTCCTATATGCTTAAACTTTCAAAAACCCCTGTCATGTTTAGTCAATATCATGTTAAATTCTCAATTTATTCTTTAAACTATGCTAACATGAGATTTTCTCATGGTCATCTATTCCCATGTTCAATTTTATGTAATTTATCAGGATATTAAAATGTATCATGCTTTGGATCTTTGAATTATGACTTTATCTCACTGTTTTAAACGTTGTTATCAAATTTTATAATCATTTAGTGTTGGTAGGTTAGAAACACCCAATGCCTACATGGTTGCTTGCATTTTAGAATTTTCAAGTAATAAGTCACTCAAATTATGATTTTATTATTTTATCCAGAATTATTTCACGTTAAATTATGAGTTTTATATGTTCATTATTTCTTCAGATTAGGCATAAACTATTTGTTTTAAAGTACTCTATATAAGAAAATTAGTTATCAGTGCATGCACCAACTTGTGTTTTAGTGTTTTTTGTTTAGGGGTAGGATTTATCACTAAGAGGAAAGCTTGGCTTCATCGCATCCTATTTTCCAAAATCTACGTGCCACCATAGGTTTAGGGGCCTCGCTAGAGTGCTTTTCCTTGCCTAATATGAGCTCTGTTTAGTGATCACTCTAATTAAGGTTCTACTCTAATGATAAGGATTGAATATCCCTCCTTAACATGGGTTAGACATTGGACATGATGATAACTCACATGGTTTATGTTTGTTACATAATAGCTCCCACAGTTTTAGTCAGTACTATGTCTATACCGGTTTAGGTTTATTTGACCAAGTAATCAAATTTTCAGTTATTCAGTTATTTAGATCATTTTAGATCATGCTTTACTTGGTCTTGCATTCATCTTACATGTTCAAGTTTTCATGCTCGATATGTAATAAGTAGTGATTTTACCACACATTCACACTTACTTTTCATGCACATTACCTTGTCTTAAATGAGTAAATAAGTTATAATTTTTATTTGATACACTAATATCCACTCGTTACAGATATAAGAGTTGAAAATACAAAGAGATTTAAAGTAGAGCTTGAAATGATCAAAAGGGAGTAGAATAAGTACAACTGAATACTTGTAGTGAACTATCCATATTTACCACGGTTGTAGTTCAAGGGCCGCAGTCGTAATCACTCAAGATGGTCAATCAACA
This sequence comes from Capsicum annuum, assembly GCF_002878395.1. Lineage (NCBI taxonomy): Eukaryota > Viridiplantae > Streptophyta > Magnoliopsida > Solanales > Solanaceae > Capsicum > Capsicum annuum. The sequence goes on along the minus strand of NC_061113.1, from coordinate 102,453,218 downwards.
ATGACTAGGAAAGTCAATCGCGATCTCCTTATAGCAGTTACAACTAGAGTTACGCAATCACGGCTCAACGAAAATTTTTAGCCTAAGAACAAAACTATAATTTCACGTGCTGATCCTAATTTGATCAAAATAAATTTGACCCTAATTGGATGTATCATTCATGCCAATATATTCCTTCTCCCCTAATTTTTTTATTTAGCTTGAGACATTGTAGCCTCCATTTTTTGCGATAAAAATATTGTATAAATTTTTTATGAAGAATACATTGGAGACTTTCCAAATAGACTATTTGGTCACTTTCATTATTGATCTTGTGGAGGAGCCAAGTTTGAAGTAACATTCACTTAGATCTACCACTAATCAATTCAGTGGAGATTATGGGTATATCTATTCTTATTTATCTTATGTTTAGCTAATCTACTTCTTAGGTTTACATGAGAATAGGGGTTAATGTGTGTGTGGGTTGGTATTTCTAGCTTCTCTTTTGTAGTTCATGTCTATGGGTTCTATTATTTCTATGCTATTTTGGTCTAAGACACCTCTTCTCAATGTGATGTTTCTTTCCTAGGATGACAAGGCATTAGAATCCACGTAACTCACATGGTTTATTTTGGTTAGAAGAAACTCCTGAGTGTCCAAAGTTATGTAATTCCAAGAGTCACTGAGTTCCTAAGTCTTAAAGTTTCAAAGAGTCCTGATTCCTTGAGTTTTGAAGAAGTTTTACTCTCCAGGAGATAAAAGTATGAGCGTTAAAGCACTGTTTAAAGTCCCTTTAACCTTCAAGTATTGATAATAAGAGAAGAGTAGATATTTTTAAAAGTCAAGTATAATGACTCATGAGATTTGTGTTACATGCTTCACTACACATGATTTATGAGCTTTACATTTTTAGACTTATTCAAGCTATGTGAGTCATTCCTAATTGCATGCATGATTTGATGAAAGAGTACTGATATTGTTTCAGATAAATGCATAAAACCCTATATACTCAGTACATTCCCAAGTACTGATCCATACATACGTCTATGTGCTACATTGTCTTATAATGTAGGTTTAGGTGTTCAGTCCCAACTTATTAGTGATTTCTGATTACCTTTGTCTACATCTCCACATTAGTGAGTCCTCATGGTCTGAGGACCTATCTGCATACATTTCAGTACTGTAGTAGGTATATTAAGGCTTTTAGTTCAGTTTGAGTTAGTTGGGGACCTATCCCGATGGTTCTCTAGTTCATGGAGTAGTAGAGGCTTTGTCAGACTAGTTATCAAATTGTTAGTATGTTGAGATTTCCAGTATTATGGTAATTTGGACCAAATATTTTGTTTATATTTCCTATAATTATATATGAAAACATCAGTGTTTGGTTTATTTCATCTCGAAGTAAGTTATTATATTTAGTAACATACTGAAAGGGTTATCTTGGGGCTACTTATATCCTTAAGCAATGTGTGACTCTCTGGGATGAAATTTCAGGGTGCTACAAACTTGGTATTAGAGACTAAGGTTTAAGCAGTCCTAGGGAGTCTGAGAAGCCGCATTAAGTTGAGTCTTGATCATTGGTGTGTAGAGCACCATATCTATGAGCAAGAGTCTATGAAATATTTTAGGAAAAAGTTGTTTCATTCTATCAGATTCTATCATGCCTATAATTGTCCCTCTCATCGAATAATTTGTTCTCTCCAATTTCTGAAAATGCCTCCCTAAAGAGTTCATACCTGCAAAAATGATAATGAGCAACCCCAACCTATTAATCCCTTGAATGGGACCATGTCTCATGCTAAGTTTCAAGCGGCCTTTCAGGCGTTATCCCAAGCAGTCACCACCAATGTTCAGGAAAATAACCAGGCCACAGTTCCAAATCAATAGGGAGGTAATTTAGTTGCTTCTAGGATTCTTAATTTCATGTAGATAAATCTGCCATAGTTTTATAGGTCTAAGGTAGGAGAGGACCCACAGTTATACCTTGATGAGGTGAGAAATTTCACACGGGTGATGTATTTTTCTAAGGAAGAAAGTATTGAGATGACATCTTACAGGTTGAAATACATTGCTTATGACTGGGTTGTATTATGGAGAAAGGGTAGAGGTGAGGATGCTGCTCCTCTGACTTGGCAGGCATTCCAAGATGTATTCTTACACAAGTTATTTATACTTGAGATAAGGGAAGAAAAGATTGAGGAGTTTATGAACTTAAGGCAAGGCTCCATGACTATTAAGGAGCACTTCTTGAAGTTTAACTAGTTAGCTAAGTATGCTTCTGATTTGATTGCTAACACCCGAGCTAGTATGAGCATGTTCGTGACAGGTGTTTCTGGTTTGGTACTTAAAGAGTGTAGGACTGTGATACTTAATAGGGATATAGATCTATCTAGGTTGATGATACATACACAACAGATAGAGGCAGATAAGATAAGGGTGAGGGGTAAAAAGAGGGATAGATTTGAGCAGCATGAGTATAGTCAGGCTAGGTCCCATGGAGGAAACATCCCATAGTTCCAAGGTCACCCATTTATGCCTTCACCATCATCAACTAGTTCTCTCGCTACTAGAGGTAGGCAGGAGTAGGGGAATTGACCATCATGTCTAGATCCCAGAACAATATGAGTAACAGACCTAGTGGTCCTCCATCTACTAATTGTGGTAGGGACCATCCTGGTGAGTGCTTAGCTAATTAGAGGGGTTGTTTGGTTATGGCAAGCTGGCCCACAAACTTAGAGATCATCCGCATGCTAAGCAGGGGAACAAAGATATTCAATCTCAGACTCAGACTACTAGTGCACCAGCTCCTGTAGCCCGACCCGCCCCTGCTCAGGGCACTTCATCTAGCACTACTGGCAGTCAGCGCCAGAGCAAATTCTATGCCTTACCATCCTATCAAGAGTAGGCAGACTCTCCCGATATTATTACTGGTATAATCCGTGTCTTTTGCTTTGATATTTTTGTGTTGTTAGACCACGGGTCAAGTTTCTCTTATGTGATCCCATTATTAGCTATGAATTTCAAAATGAGTCCCGACAAGATTCCTGAGCCTTTCCTAATTTCCACTCTAGTAGAGAAGTCAGTTGTTTCTAAGCAAGTATATTAAGATTGTCTGGTTAATATTCTTTATAGAGTCATATTTGCTAACTTGATAAAATAGGACATGGTGGATTTTGACCTTATTCTGGGTATGTACTGGCTTCATTCTTGTTATGCTTCTATAGACTATCGTACCTGTGTAGTTAAGTTTCGGTTTCCTGATGAACCAGTTTTTGAGTGGTTAAGGAGTTTAGTATCTCCCGAGAGTCATTTCATCTCCTATCTCAAAGTTAGAAAGATTATATCTAAAGGTTGCATCTATTACCTAGTTAGAGTAAAAGATACTAAGTTTGAGGCTCCAACTATTAAGTCAGTCATCATTGTTAATGAGTTTCCTAATATTTTTTTGGAAGATCTCCCAAGGGTACCTCCCGATAAAGAGATAGAATTCGGGATTGACCATCTTCAAGACACTCAGCCTATTTTTATTTTGCTATACTGTATGGCACCTGCAAAGCTTAAGGATTTGAAGCAGCAACTCAAAGATCTTTTAGATAAATGTTTCATAAGGCCTAGTGTCTCTCCTTGGGGTGCACTGTTCTATTCATGTGAAATAAGGATGGTTCTTTGTGTATGTGCATTGACTATCATCATCTTAATAAGGTCACAGTAAAAAATAAGTATCCTCTTCCAAGAATTGATGACCTGTTTTACCAGCTGCAAGGTGCTAGTTATTTCTCCAAGATAGACCTTAGATCTGGCTATCATCAACTTAAATATAGGGAATGTAATATTCCCAAGATAGCCTTCAAAACCCGGTATGGTCACTTTGAGTTTCTGGTTATGTCATTTGGGCTAACCAATGCCCTAACAGCCTTTATGTACCTCATGAATTGAGTGTTCAAATAATATCTTAACATATTTTTCATTATTTTCATAGATGATATCCTTGTGTACTCCCATACTGATAATGACTATGCAGATCATCTTACAATTGCCTTGCAAACTCTTAGAGATCACCAGTTGTTCGCCAAATTTAATGAGTGTGAATTTTGGCTTAGATCAATAGCCTTTCTGGGTTATATTATTTTAGTTGAATGCATTAGAGTTGATCCGCAAAATGCAGAGGTTGTAAGAAATTGTCCTAGACCTATCTCTCCATCTGACATTAGGAGTTTTTTAGGTCTAGCTGGCTACTACCGCTATTTTGTTAAAGGTTTTTTTCTATTGCGTCTCTCATGACACGTTGACCCAAAAGAAAGTTAAGTTCCAGTGGTTAGATTTCTGTGAGAAGAGTTTTCAAGAGTTGAAGATTCGACTTACTGTAGCCCCGGTGTTGACTTTTCCTGATGGTACAAATGATTTTATGGTGTATTGTGATGCCTCTAGTATTAGTTTGGGTTGTGTGTTAATGCAAAGAGGTAAGGTTATAGCCTATGCCTCTAGAAAGTTGAATCCATATAAGAAAAACTACCCAACCCATGATCTTGAGTTAACTGATGTGATCTTTGCATTGAATATATGGAGACACTATCTTTATGGTGTTCATGTTGATGTGTTTACTAGTCATAAAAGTCTGTAATATGTGTTTAGCTAAAGTGAGTTGAGTCTTATGCATAGGAGGTAGTTAGAGTTGTTAAAAGACTATGATATAAGTGTGTTATATCAACTGAGCAAGGCTAATGTAGTAGCAGATGCCCTTAGTATGTTGTCCATGGGTAGCGTTACTCATATAGAGGAAGGTAAGAAGGAGTAAGCTCATGATATGCATTATTTGGATAGATTGGGTGTTAGGTTTCTTAATTCCACTGAGGGAAGTACTTTGGTACAAAGTGGTTCCGAATTCTCTTTACTTTCGAAAATGAAAGAGAAGCAAGAATTAGATGATAGTTTGGTCAGATTGAAGGGGTCAGTTAAGGACCAAAACATAGAGGTTTTCTCCAAATAGGGAGATAGTATGCTGAGATTACAGGGTAGATTATGTGTTTTGTGTGTTGATGATCTGAGGCAGAGGATTATCATTGAGGTGCATGGCATGCGGTATTCTATTCACCCCGGAGCTACCAAGATATATCGTGACTTGCGAGAAATCTATCGGTGGGGTGGTACGAAGAAGGATATAGTTGAGTTCGTAGCAAAGTGTGCAACGTGACAACAGCATATGGTAGAATACCAAAGACTTGGTGGTGTGATGCAAGATTTTGGTATACACACTTGGAAGTGGGTAGAGGTGAATATGGACTTCGTGACTGGTTTACCTCTTTCGCATCGTCATTATGGTCCTATTTGGGTTGTTGTAGATAGGCTGACTAAGTCTACCTATTTCTTGCCTTTTTCTATATCTTATACAGCTGAGGATTATGCTAGATTGTATATTTAGTTGTTGGTCAGGTTGCATGGAGTTCACTTGTCTATCATCGCAGATAGGGGTACGCAGTTTACCTTTTAATTTTGGAGAACGTTTTAGAAGGGTCTTGGTACCCAAGTTTATTTGAGTTCATCATTTCATCCACAGATAGATGGTCAAGGTGAGAGGACCTTTTAGACTCTAGAAGATATGTTGATGGCATGTGTACTCGATTTCAAAGGTATTTGGGTTGAGCAGTTGCCATTGATCGAGTTTGCATATAGTTATCATGTTAGCATCGGGATGGCACCATTTTAAGCTTTGTTTGGTAGAAGATGTCGATCCCCCATAGGTTAGTTTGAAGTGGCTGAGGCTACTGTGATTGGGCCTGTTGTAGTATTTGAGGCTATGGAGAAGGTGAAATTGATTAGTGTAAGATTAAAGATAGCTCAAAGTTGTCAAAACTCATATGTCGAAGTAAGGAGAAGGGATCTTGTGTTTGCGGGTGCTGATTTGGTGTACTTGAAAATTTCACCCATGAAAGGGGTGAAAAGGTTTAGGAAAAAGGGGAAGCTTAGTCCCTGTTATGTTGGCCCCTATAGAGTATTGAGCCATATTGGTAAAGTATCCTATGAGGCTGAGTTTCCCATAATGTTGTCAGCCGTTCATCCTATTTTTCATGTCTCCATGCTTAAAAAGCATATTGGTGATTCCGTTGTACTAGATCCTTCAGAGAGTGCAGATATTCATAATATTTTTTCATTTGAAGAGATTCCTATTGATATTCAATATTTTCAGATCCATAGACTGAGGAGCAAAGAGGTTCCACTGGTCAAAGTTTTGTCGTGGAACCAGTCAGTTGAGGGCGTTACTTGGAAGGCAGAAGCAGACATGCGATCCAAGTACCCGCACCACTATTTCTTGAGTTCATATTAAGACGAAGGTATTATTCTTCCTTAATTCATCCATGCTAATGTAAAGTTCATCTATGTATCTATTCTTACATGAGTTCTTGCAATCTCCGAAGTATTCAAGAGTTTAGAAAGATTTTTATCCGTTTAGCAAATTACTTCAGCTATGTGAACTCAGTTTTTCCTGTGTTCTTAGTCTAACTAGAAACATTCGAGGACGAATGTTTTCAAGGGGGAGATATTGTAAGACCCTACAAAATTCCCTCTTAGTCTGAGCCTTAGAGCGTGTCAAGTGAAGTGTAATTCCAGCCCTAAAAGGTTGAGAAGTGACTTCCTAAGTGAGTATCGCTTTAACCACATAGAATTTCACTAATTTTGACTTTTTATCAGATGGTAAATTTGATAAAATTTTCATCAATATTAGATTTTCCCAAATTCGATACCCGGGCAAGAAGTTATGGCTAATTTAAGTCCTAGTCGTAAAATAACGTTATTTTGGTGATCGGCGCATCGTGGAGAGAGTCTATTCAGTAATTGTCAATTCTAGTGGCCTAGCATGATTATGGCGCATCTCGCTGAAGTTTCAGGTCCCAACCAGTGGGACAACACGATGGCTCCGCGTCGTGATGACTCCCAGATTCTCATTTATCAATTTCTAGTGAGCCACTGCGATAGTGATGTGTCGCGGTGGCCCATAAAATCGGATTTCTAGTTCAATTTTTCCAGCTCCATACCGAAGTTAGAAAGGGCACTTTGGACTTTTCCCAAGACTCTTAAACCGTACGAACACCAAATTAAAGTCATTTACAATCATTTTATAAAGTTTTTCTCAAGTCTTCTCTCAACAAAAATCCTAAGTATCCAAAACCTCTTCCAATAATCTCAAGAATCCACTATAGATTTTCTAAATTGAGTCAAGATTCAAGGTTCCCAAGTCAAGGGCATGAAGAACCCACATTCAAGAGTAAGAATAGAGTCCCTAAAGTGAGAGTTCATCCAAAGCTTCAAATGCAAGGTATGTGGGTTTTGTGAAAGAATACATTTTTTGTTCTTGTTCCCATATTGTTGATTTTATTAATGAATTTCATATTTTTGCAAGTGTTTTTATACCCAAATTACTTTATTTTGAGATTGTGAGATTACAAGTTGTTCAAGTGTTAATTTCCATGATTATTTTTCTATTTTTTGACATGAGTAAAGAAATTATGCTATGAGTTGCATATCCTTGTATCGATTTGATGTTTCCAAGATTGATGTCATGATTTAAGATTTATTATGAAACCTAGATTATTTGACCATGAGTATAAGTTCTAAATTATGAGTTTTGATGTTACTTGAAGAGTATGTTGTTTAGTATCATTCAATCAAATAGTACTTGGATTTTTTTAAAGAAAGATTACTTTGAGCCTGAGTTAAGAAAGGAATCCACATTATTCAGTATTTATGATTTAAAGCTAAGAGAATTATAATATAGTCTTTACTATAGACCCTTGAGTTGTTTTCAGGTAGATTTCCTAAAAGTTCTAAGCTAAGTATGAGTGTAGTATTTAGCACCGAGTTGGGTATGATTCTGAGGTCTCATACCCCAGAACTACATACCACCATAAGACTCAGATTTATGGGCCCGAGGCCGAGATGGTGATCACTGAGTTGAGGTTATACTCCCTAGCAAGAGTATGCCGTGTCTCCCTAATGTGAGGTTTCTTCCTTAGGAGGAGAAGACATTATACTCCATGTAGCTCACATAGTTTATGTCGGTTAGAAGAAACTGCCGATTTTCCAATGTTATGTAATTCCAACAGTAACAGAGTTCCTAATTCTTAAAGTTTCAAATAGTCCTAAGCCCTTGAGTTTCGAAGAAGTTTTACTCGCAATAAGATAAACGTATGAGTTTGAAAGCATTGTTTAAAGTCCCTTTAATCTTCAAGTATTGAGAATAAGAGGAGATTAGATATTTTTAAAAGTCAAGTATAGTGACTTACGAGATTTGTGTTACGTGCTTCGTTATACATGATTTATGATCTTTACATTTTTAGACTTATTCAATCTATGTAAGTTATTCCTAATTACATGCATGATTTGATGAAATAGTACTAATATTGTTTTATGTAAATACATACATCCCATATACTCTGTACACTCCAAAGTGCTGATCCACATATACGTATATGTGCTATATTTACTTATAATGTAGGTTCAGGAGCTCATTCCCAGCCTCGTCAATGATTTCCGAGTACCTTTGTCTAAGTCTCCACAGTGGTGAGTCCTCATGGTCCAAGGACCTATCTTCAGATATTTCAGTACTTTAGTAGAAACATTATGGCTTTCAGTTAAGCTTTCAGTTCAGTTTACGTCAGTTGGGGACCTGTCCCAATGGCTCTCTAGTTCATGGAGTATAGAGGCTTTGTCAGACTAGTTATTAGATTCTTAGTATGTTGAGATTTCAATTATTGTGGTCGTTTGGACCAAACATTTTCTTCATATTTCCTATCATTTGATATGACAGAATCAGTGTTTCATTTATTTCATCATGAAATAAGTTATTATATGTAGTAATAGGCTCAAAGGGTTATCTTGGGGCCACTTGTAGCCTTAAGCATTGTGTGATGCTCTGGGATGAGATTTCGGGGCGTTACAGAGTAGTAAGACCATAAACAGGAATATATCTCGGTTAAATCTCTAAAATATCATTTTATTTTCAAAATCTCATAAATCAGCGATTAAGGTTATATGATTCGTGTTATAAAATAATCATTTTTAATAATGAAACATAGTAATAAATCCCTCTTTAGGGAAATAGTCATAAACCATGCTTTAGTTGTAACCATACCATTAAGTGTGCATGAACGTACCAATCTATGCATGCCAACACCAGTATTCAAACAATATAGTTATAAGAATCTAATGATTATAGGCTACGACTATGTCCTTTACAAGGATAAATCACTAACTCGAAGCCCAACTAATAATGTTTCATTGCTATGGATATTAATCCATTGAGAAAGGTATTAAACCTTATACTAAAAGGTTCATTAACCTTAACTCTTTCTAACATCCTAGTAACCTGGGGTAGTAAGATACTAAAAGCATAATATGTATTTCATCATAAGTATTGATTCACCCTTCCATCACCTGAACCCAAACTTCAGGCTAAGTCATGATGTTCTACCCATAATCATATCCTAACATTCTTACCTAACTTGTAATACATATAATACACTATATTGTGAAGAAGATGTAATGACTTGAATTTTGGTGATTTGAGTGAAATATTTTATTTTGTGTAATTTGACAATATTAACCCTCCTTGTCGTTTCGTTGGGTTTTTTTAGGATGTGGGAGTGATTGGCACGGTTCCTAAGGTATTTTGGAGTGACTTATGTGAGATTCTAATTTTTAATGGTCTAAAAGACATATTCGTTGGTATTTCTTCAACATCATATGATATGTGCGTCAGATGGAAAAATGTATTGCACCATAGGTTTGTAACATGCTTGGTGTCTTATTTTAACCCTCCATTCAAAATATTGTGAAAATAGTTTTCGTGCGTCAATTCTATGAAAACAAAAAATTTTGAAAAATATAATATCGTCATTTAATCCAAAGCATTGAATTTAATAGAGCAGCATAGTTCATTTGCATTCTCAGGATCTCTAATTATCATGACCCAATTTCTTTGGTCTTAATGGCGCATATAATAACACACCAATAGGGAAGCCAAACCCATAGTCTGGAATGGATAGTATCAGACTACCCAAATAAGTAAAGGAAACCATGTACTATATATAATAAAAGATCTAATACATATTATAATCCCAAAACCTTGTGGTTTCAACACAAGATCTTCTAATATAATGAGAGTAAAAAATTGAAATACCAAGGGAATTACATAGTTACAACTCATCTCTAAATACCATATATAGACTAGTGTAGTATATAAGCGGGAGAAAAGTAATATTCTCCAAATGTTAGGAGCTTACTCTATGTCTTCGAACCATGGCTCCTCTACATGATGCACACATCAATAGCGATAACCTATACTATGATATGTAGGTTGCAGAAGTGTAGTATGAGTACTAAACACATGGTACTCAATAAGAAACTTCCAACTAAAAAACATTGTAGATACATAAAACATATAAATAGAATGGAAAGTACACAAATTATCCAACAACCCCATAGGATAACTATCCTATTCATAACCAACGAACTAGCATAATAAGGCTAAGGAAATATTAAGGATGATCTATCCTATTCCATCCATACTTTGGATTCTCAACACTATACCATAAATCAACGATCAATATACGAATAAAAGGGAGAAAAAAGGATATATAATAGTTTATAAGTACAAGGAATGAATATACAATTAGAATAAATAAAGGAAGGGATATATGGTAATACCTTAGCAACTTATAAATATAAATATTTATATATATAAAAATAGTCAACTCGAAGTACAACATAAATCATCAGACTAGAATTTGAAGACCTTATAACAATAGCAAGATCTAGTGCTAGAATACTCAAGGTTACTAATCCATATGTATAATCATGAGTAAATCATGCGTAATAATATAAACGTAAGATAGAAAAGCAAAAATCATACCTCAAATATCATTATCGGATCATTAACGAATCTATCACAAACACTTCATAACGAATATCATAATAATAATAACAGCAATGCGAGTAACCGGGTATTCTGGACAATAAATACCTAGCCGATCCTTTCATGTATCCCCACCTACCCAGTCTCAAAATGATTAATCAACATATAACACATAATATGGCATAATCAAGACCTACACCAATGCAACATCTCACATAGCTGATACATATGGGTGAATACTGGTGATAGGAAATGCATATGAAAGAATGAATGTAATATATATAATTAATATAACATTGATCCTCTGGACTCAAGCTATTTATCTAATCAGTGTCACAATCATCCTCTAGATAAGAGTTGGGTATATAAGCATATCATTATAACCATCCTCCAACCTTGCTCAGTATTGAAGCATATCATCATAACCTTCCTCTATCCTTGTCGGGTATAAAAGCATATCATCATAATCATCATCCGGCCTTTTTTGGTTTATAAGCATATCATAATAATCATTCTCCAGCCTTACCAGGAATATAAAAATATCATCATAGTCATCCTCTGGCCTTTTCAAGTATATGAGTATATAATCATAATCATCAACACATATATATAACATCAATCGCATAATCTATCATCGGGTTTTACCTAGAATTTATATCAGTAATACAACATATTCCTCTATCCCTTATCGGTTATATGTATATATAGATATATAATAGGTGTACAGAATTCTATTGTGGCTAAAAAGAGTATAAATCTAGAAATTCATACTTCGATAGTAAACCTTTATAAATTTGTAGAAAGGGTTCGAATCTCTCACAACCAGAGTAATTAGTAGTATTAAATCATAGATCAGTATATGTCTTGGTAAAATCTTTAAAACATCATCATTAATCTCTTACACATAAGTTATTCATTAAGGTAGGCATTTATTGTTATAAAGAAATCTGTATTAAGGTGAAAAGTGGACTTTAACCTTTATTTATGGAACATAGGATTATGATTATATTATAGCTAGAGTCCCATATTTACCAATTTAATTATCATGAATGTACTGAATATATGCATGCGAGCAACAGTTTTCAAACAATGGAACCATAAGCATCAATATATTCAAAAACTACAACCATATTCTTTAAAGTGATTAACACTTCTTAGATGTCCAACCTATATCATAACACGACCATAGGCTAATTAATATGTATGGAATAGTTACAAATTCATAATCACAGCCTTGTGCTTACATTCATATCAATAATCATATTTGTAAGCCATCTCATAGCTATAAGCCATAGCATAACAATAAGACTTATCATCTCTATAGGCTATCAGTCAGATCTATGAGGCATAACATATCTATAGGCCATAAATCTTCTCTATGAAGCATCTCACACCAAGAAGGCATAATATCAATAAGCACCATACATCTAGGAGGCATAATATCAATAAGGCATCTCACATCTAGGAGGAATAATATCAATAAGGCATAGATCATAACTATAAGGAATATAACATCTATAAGTCACCTCAAATCTCTTGGCCATACAGCAATACTAGGTTTATGCCTATATTCTTAAGCATTTTAAAAGTCCATATCATTAATCTAGTCTGAAAGACATATCAGAGCTACAAGCCATTAATTGTATTTTTGATGGGTAATCAAGCTACCACCAAATCACTATTGCTCCTAAGGACTAAGAGAAAATAACCATCATGTGTCTTTCTGGGACTTTTGCATTCAGATGCATACAATTTGGGTTATGTAATACTCCAGACATATTTGAGAGATTTATTATGTCAATCTTATCTGATATGGTATAAGGCACCATCAAAGTGTTTATGAATGATTTCTTATTCGTTGGCGATGCTTTTGATAAATACTTAGTGCCCTTGGTAAATTCTCTTCGAAATTGTGATGAATGCAACTTTGTACTTAATTGGAAAAAGTTCTATTTTATGGTTAAATAATGTATTGTGCTTTGGCACAAGATATCAAAAACTAATATTGAGGTAGATAGAGAGAAGATTGAAGTGATTGATAAATTACTGCCACCAATTTCTATGAGGAGTGTTCAAAGCTTATTGGGACATGTTAGGTTATATTGGAGATTCATCAAGGATTTCGCCATGATTACGAACCCTCTTTTTAGGATTCTTGAGAATAAGGATATATATTATTTACTGATGAATTCTTGAAGGCATTTGAATATATGAAAGAGAAGTTGATGACTACTCTTATCATCATATCTCAAGACTATTCCTTGCCATATAATATTATGTGTGACACAATTGGATCGGCCTTAGGTGTTATACTAGAACAATGAAAAGAAAATATTCTTTATCCAATCAACTATGCTAGGAAAGCACTAAAACCTGCTCAAAGAACTACACAGTCACAGAATAAGAGTTGTTGGATGTAGTTTTTGCCTTTGAGAAATTTAAATCTTATTTGATTTAGAGAAAGGTGATTGTGCACATTGATCATTAAGAATTGAGGTATCTAATGGTGAAGAAAGATGTGAATCCTAGACTGATTGGTCGGTCCTCTTGTTGGAAGAATTTAATTTTGATGTCAAAGTTAGAAAAGACACTAAGAATCAAGTTGCTGATCATTTGTCTAGACCTGAGGATGAAGCTATGTAGAATATTGAAGATGGGCTCGAGATTGATAACAGTTTTCTAGATGAGGAAATATTAGTAGCTTCCCAAGATCTAATTCCATGGTTTCCTGACAATGCAAATTATCTAGCGAGTGATCTAATCCAGAAGAGCTTTCCTTTCAGCAGTGAAAGAAGTTTATGCATGAGGTAAGGAAATTTTTATAGGAAGAGCCTTATTTATTCAGAATTTTTGTGAATAGGAATATTCATAGATGTATACCTGAGCTGT
>NC_061113.1:102432891-102439341 GCF_002878395.1 Capsicum annuum | reverse complement strand
AATGAGTCATTAGGTGTCCTTATGACTCGCTGCCTGGTATCGTAAATCTCTTTTGTCTTCAATGGTGAAGACTCGTATAGACTTATTATGAGTTGTATCCTGCTAATTGTAGTTACTCCAGTAGCTTTTCATCTCGATTGCTCTTGACTTTGTTATCTTTACGACTCCTCACCCTGAGTTGTACTAAGATGTGAAAACTCATGGTCTTCACTTCCAACTACTAAAGTATTACTCTTAAGGGCTTTAGACACTAGTCATAGTGTGCTTTTTCAATGCGAGTCATATTCTATCCTGGCGACTTGTACCCTTCTATTACTTAGTTCCTTAGCATATTTTTATCCTGATTAGTACTTTACTTCTTGAGAGCATTTTCTTCTATCATTTTTAGTCAAAGCCACTTCCTACCTAATTTCCTGGGAAACACAGAAAACATAAATTATATTCGACAAAACAACCTAAGTCAACACATTGTTTCATTAGTTTAAGCATCGAATATGTCATGTTTTAACGACACATAAGTAGGAAAAAGTCTTATCAAACCATAGGAGTGGTGATCGAGTATTTCTCTATATGTCACCCATGAAGGGTGTAATGAGGTTTGGGAGGAAAGGCAAGCTTAGCCCCAGGTATATTAGACCTTTTGAGATTCTTCACACCGTGAATGGGGTGGCTTATGAGCTAGCCTTACCTCTAAATTTTATTGTTGTCCATTTGGTTTTCCATGTTTCTATATTATGGTGATTTATTCCTAATCTGTATCATATGCTTAGATGGATTCAATTCAGTTGGATGAGTATTGACCTTTGTGGAAAAGCTTATGCTCATTTTGGTAGGCAATTCCGCACTAGGGATATTCCTGCAGTTAAGGTTCAATGGAGGCACCGTCAAGTGGAGGAGGCCATTTGGGAGATTGAGAACAAGATACAGACCCAGTATCCTCACCTGGTTGAGATTTTAGGTACATCCTAATCCTTTACTTTCACGGATGAAATTTCCTTAGTAGTGGATATTATAATGACCCTTCAAGTTATTTTCCATATTTCCACTTACTTTAACTATTAGAGATTTTTCATAGGTTCCCCAAGTCATTTATGACTTGTTGGGACTAACAGTTCAGTTATCAGGTAGTTTGTTTAGTTTTTAGAGCCAATTCCCTATTTTGAAGTCTTCACTAGTTCTAAATGGCCACCAAGAAAAAACTACAGTCAAACAATCTTGTATGTAAAGTTTGACTATTCCAATAACTCTAGAATATTAGTTTTAGGCTAGGTGTACTCTTAGTTTGGATCCTGAGGCATCTGATTTTATTTTGATGTATTGGTCAGAGAGTTAGGAAATTAAAATATGAGTGTGGGACCCACTTTTTATCATATCACCTTTGTATGGGAATTTCAACTGTGCAATTGAGTTTGAAATTTCAAATTTGGTATGGTAGAATAGTCTATTTATGTATACAAGATTTTGGATAAATCCCAAGGGGTTGGCGTCTTAGCTGTGCTGGTGCACTCGCTAATAGCGAGCCAAAAGTTATGATCGTGATACCCTTGGCAGGGCACAGATACCACTATCATGGTGCATCATGTCACGATAGTGACTTACCTAACAACCACCATATGTCACAATCATGACAGTCAGGTTGCGATAGTGACTCTAGAGTACATAAGAAGGGTATAAATACCTAATTTTATCCCTTTTTTGCCTATTTCTCATCCACTCTCAAGAGAATTAAACCCTAAAGAGTGGAAAAGTTTAGAGATAACAATTGTGGGTAATTTGGGATATTAGGTAATGAATTTTTACTCGATTTTCCTTCGAATTTGTGATAAGATTCCTTTGATTTCTTTGTTGAATTTCCCTTTTCTTCCCTAAATCCCTCAAACTTTATGGCTTGATTTTAGCAACAAATTATCTATGATTTCACCCATTGTTGAGGGTAATTACTCCTTGAGCATAAGGGAATATTGGGTTGGCTTTAGAAATATGATTTTTGTAAATAAGACCCACACAGGATTTTTGAGTAATTTTAGACTCAAAGCATAATGTGAAATATGAGTATCATTGCTCTTGTCTTGATTAGTAGATTGTGATTTTGATAGCGTGACATCTTGTGGAAGCTTCTTGGAAGGTAAAGCCAGTGATTTAGTGGATTTTTTGAGCTTTGTTTGGTATCCAGGTAGGCTAGGTTTCACCCTCCTTATAGCTTGAGCTAGTTTATAGTATGTTTATGATATTGTGTTAGATTTGAGATGAGTTCTAGGTGTTGATGTGATAAATTGTAAAACTTGGGTTAGTTGGACCGTTTTGGCTATTCGAAATTTGAAATTTAGGCATAATTGGCTTAGTTGCTCATGTTTTAGGTAAATTATCTATCTTGGGTTGATTGTGGCTTAGTTAACATTTAAAAGTGGAATTAGATACCTTAGTCTAGTCAAGGGTAGAATTTTCCTTATATGGATTCTGGGATTTAAAAGTGGGCCCTTTGACCCACCTTAGGCTAAGATTTGTGTTAGCTGTTGAAAACCTTTTATATGATTATTGTGCGCCATGAAAATGGTTATTGAGGTAATATTGGGAAACTTTGGCCTTTGATGCTTATGACGGGTGGCTTCGAGAGTTCATCTTTAATGATTATGCTAGTGGTTTTGCTATAGATTATGTTAGTGATTATGTTATCGATTATGTTAGTAATTATGCTATTGATTATGATAATGATGAAATAATTATTAGTTTATCTCCATTTATTGATTATGATAATAATTATATAATTACCAGTTCAAGTTTGAATATTGATTATGATAATGATGATATAATTATCGATTCAAGTCTAAATATTGATTATAATAATGATGATATAATTACCTGTTTGAGTCTAGATATTGATAATGATATTAATGATGCCTATACCTAATTTTTTATATATCTATATATAAATACCCGATTCAAGTTTGGAGGATGATAATACTATTGATGACATACTTATCGGTTCGAGTCTAAAAAATTTACTATGATATTAGTCACGATACTAATGATATGACATTGAGGACTTTGGGGTGTAATAATTAAGAATAGGGATACTGTCTAAAAGTGAGAAAATGGTTATAACAAGGCATGACATGGATAGACTCTAGTTGTATCGTAGAAGTTGGTAGATGATGATAGTTCAGTTATGCTTTACTTGATTTTACCCTCCAAGCTTATGAGGGTCTATATTGGGTTATTTACTTTTCTGCACTTATTAGCTTACGGGGGTTATTTTTGTAATTATAATCGCATGTGATTTAAGTTACCATTCTAGTTTATTTAATTACTTGTGTACAACATTGTTGGAGTTGTTCAAGTTTGCCTCTTTACCTTGGCTTTGTTATGTTATCTTGAATTTTATCATATTTATATCACAATTTAGCTCAATCGGCCAATGATGCCTACTGATTACCTGTGGTTTTGGTACTCATACTATACTTCTATACCTTTTTGGTGCCGATCTGAGTACTAGATCTCATCGTTGATTCGATGATCGTGCTATGGTTGATTTGAGGATAGGGTGAGCTCTTGGAGTCAGAGTCGCCCTATTTCCTTCTATCTTATTTATGTCTAGTCTTTTTTTTTTCAGGACAAGTTTAATTGATTATTTAGAACTTAGGTTTGAATTTATAGAAGCTCTTGTACTGGCACTACCAGGTCATGGAATGGTTATTTGTATTGTTTGTTACCTCTTGTCTATTCCTATTGCTTGCTTATTTATAAGTTGAAATTGCCATTTTTTGCCTCTTTTTGGGCATTTTCCACCAAGTTAGCCTATTGCGAATAGCTCTGGGCTACGAGTTGGCTTACCTACTAGTGGGGCTTGGTAGCTGCCATCATGACTTGTAAATCAGATCATGATAGGCTAATTCATGCGATTACTTTTTACCGTGGTTTTTCAAAAAATACTTTGCTACATGATTTCTTTTTAGAGATCCACATCATTAATTAAAATAAACCAATATTAATTTAAAAATTATGACCCATTAAAAAAAATCAACCCATTAACATAACTAGTCCCTATCCCCATCTAAGCCACTCTAAATTTATTATTCCTACACTATCTATCAAATAACCTAAGAATCCAAAAACCCATAAGTCCATGTACTTGATTTGTTCATTTTCTCCTACCTTTTACCTTTAATTTAAATAAGACAAAGAGATCTCTCATACTGATTTATGAAAGTAAAAAGTTAGTCCTCTATTTTAGAGTAAGAAACTAACTAGCATTTAATTTGGTTGGTGTGGTTTAATGTAGTTGGTAGAGAAATGTGGCTTTCATGGTCATGTGGGTTTCACGTTTTTGTTTTTGTAATTGGTGTAGAATTAAACTTTTAACATACAAAGTTTTTGTTTTCATGGTTTAACATATAAAGTTTTTGTTTTTATGGTTTTGCTTCCCCCTTTTTTGTGGTACCAAAATATGTTAGGTATTTTATCTATGTTTTTTCTTTGTAAATAGTGTAAAGGTTTTGTTTGATATGTGAGTTTTATTTTCTTATGATTTTGTTCTCCCAAAAAATTCTATCAATTTAGGGTATTTTATTCACGTTTTTACTCTGTTTGTATGTTACTGATGTGCAACCCTTAATTTTCATGTCTTTTTCTTTGCATAGTACTTTATTGAAGAGTGGCTGACAAGGTGAAAATGTTATTCAACTATGGGGGTGAAAGATTTTTTTCCTCCTGTTTTATTATATTGTAGGAGTCTAGTTCATTTTTGGCACAGATTTGACCTAGATAAAGCTAAACTACTCTTAGTTCCTGGACCATCTTGTAGGTACTACACAATTAATGGAGATAATGGTATTAGGGATTTACAATGCCTTATTTATTGTCTGTTTAAAAGGATTAACTTGTTTTTTGTAGATGACACAAACTTGACGATTCATACTCATTACATTCTTCATCATCTAGAAACATATCATGTAGATATTGAGATAGCATCCAATAATAAAATCGTATCTAGTGATAGTAAATCTAATGTTGATTTTCCATCTATTGTTGAGTATGATGGAAAAAGATTTAAAATTATTGATAAGCTAAGGAGGATGGGATTAAGTGATAAGTTGAAGAACTATAAGGAATTGGAAAAATGAATGAAATTCTCTTATATTGAAGAAGCCAGGATAATAATGAATGATTATATAATGTTTAATAAATGTGGCTAGAAGATTTGAAAACATATCCCTGTAGAGCTATGTATGTTTTTTTGTTAACTTTGGATTTCTCATTCATAACCAAAAAAGTCTTTACAAATTAGAGCAGTATTGGACTATCTACTACCTCATGCTAGTTTAACTATCTTACTACGCTGTAAGACATAAAAAACATGATAGAAACCTATTCTATAAAAATTACAAAATTGATTAGTATACTAAGGATATGGAAGGAGTTGTTGAAGTATAGTAAAAATGTAACACCTAGATTTTTCCTATGAAAAATTTCTTGACTTTGAACTTACTGCATAGATTACAACTCACTTTACTAGTCGTAAGATGTCATTATGGGTTGAAAGACTCGAATCATAGGGTGACCAGTGTATGTGCAAAAGTTTCTATCCTAGGTACGATTAAGATCGTACGAGTTATGGTGAGATATTATGAGTCATAATGTGGGATTCATACTCCACTAGTATAATGGTCCCTTATTTCTATTATGGTACGACTAGACCCTATGAGTCATAATCTTGGATATTGAGTCATATGGTACAACTCGTAAGGTCAACAGTCGGGGTTTCTTTGACACTGCCTAGACTATGAGTCAAGGGGAAGAATAGTAGTCAATTGCTATGAGTCGTAAGGTGACCCATAAAGAATAGACAGTAAATTTTTAGTGTTTTTACTATGGACACTTTGATCAATTCCCTCCTTCTCCACTTTGACCCCACGTCCATAAAACACCAAAAGGGGTTATTATCAGTCTTTATCAAATCAAACAATTCTTAAACACTCGCAAATCCCTAAGTCAAAAATAAGTTAGGGTTTCTCATGGTTGATCATTTAGAGATTCCAAGAGGTAATTTCTCTCCTTAATTGTGATACTTTTAGGCATGTACCTCTCCCCTTAAACTAATTCTACTTAACACATATTTTTAAATAGTTATTCATGTGGATTTGAATATGGATTTGATGGTTTTAGAAGGATTGTTACTTGATTTGAATTCCCATGGTTTTAATCCAAGTGTTCATATTTTACTTATGTATTTTAAAACCTGTTGGGGTGCATGGGTACGGTGAATGGGATGGGGCTTGCAGTTTTCTTCTAAATTAATGATTTTAGTTTTGAAATTAGTTTAGCAATTGTTCTCCCTAAATCCACTTGCTTAATTAGATTTTAAAATATTAATTACATGATTTGGCTTATTTTCCTAAACTATTACATTGCATAATTGGTTAAACAGATGAAAAAGGTTTTTTTGAAAGCTTT